>NC_134902.1:6512124-6519624 GCF_041734735.1 Babylonia areolata | reverse complement strand
GTGTTATGTTGTGTTGGGTTGGGTTGCGATGTGTTGCGACGTGTTGCGTTGTGTTGTATTGTA
Source organism: Babylonia areolata (assembly GCF_041734735.1). Taxonomy (NCBI): domain Eukaryota; kingdom Metazoa; phylum Mollusca; class Gastropoda; order Neogastropoda; family Buccinidae; genus Babylonia; species Babylonia areolata. The sequence goes on along the minus strand of NC_134902.1, from coordinate 6,519,561 downwards.
TTTACTACAGGGAGTACACCGAGAACCACGGCAGCTGTCGCGTCAGCACAAACACGTGGAAACGGGCGCTGCAAAATATTGTGTTGTGTTGTGTTGGGTTGTGTTGTGCTGTGTTGTGTTGTGCTGGGTTGAGTTGGGTTGCAATGTGTTGTGGTGTGTGTTGCATTGTGTTGTATTGTATTTACTACAGAGAGTACACTGAGAACCGGGGCAGCTGTCGCGTCAGCTCAAACACGTGGAACTGGGTGCTGCAAAACACTGTGTTGTGTTAGGCTGTGTTGTGTTGGATTGCGATGTGTTGCGACGTGTTGCATTGTGTTGTATTGTATTTACTACAGAGAGTACACTGAGAACCGGGGCAGCTGTCGCATCAGTTCAAACATGTGGAAACGGGTGCTGCAAAACACTGTGTTGTGTTGTGTTGCAATGTGTTGCGACATGTCACGTTGTGTTGTATTGTATTTACTACAGGGAGTACAGGAAGAACCGCGTTCAAACGTGTGTGTGTGTGTGTGTGTGTGTGTGTGTGTGTGTGCGCGCGCGCGCGTGCGTGTGTGTGTGTGTGTGTGTGATGCGTGCATGTGTGAGTATACACAAGTTTTTTTTTATGCTGATATGCACTTGTATGTATCCTAATATCTACTGTATCTGTGCCTGTGTATGATTTTCGATTTATGTTCGTATCTTATGTACTATCCCCCCCCCCCCCCCCCCATTATTCCTTGTGACCCCGGTACACTTGGTAATAAAGACATATTCTATTCTATCCTGTCGCGTCAACTCAAACATGTGGAACTAGGTGCTGGAAAACATTGTGTTGGGTTGGGCTGGGCTGGGCTGGGCTGGGTTGGGTTGGGTTGGGTTGGGTTGGGTTGGGTTGGGTTGGGTTGGGTTGGGTTGTTGTGTTGGGTTGGGTTGGGTTGGGTTGTGTTGTGTTGGGTTGGGTTGGGTTGGGTTGGGTTGAGACAAAGAGGTGAAACGCGAAACTAGAACATGGAGGAGAAACATGAACCTAGGACACAGAGGAGAAACACGAACCTAGGACACAGAGGAGAAACACGAACCTAGGACACAGAGGCGAAACACGAACCTAGGAGAGGAGAAACACGAACCTAGGACACAGAGGCGAAACACGAACCTAGGAGAGGAGAAACACGAACCTAGGAGAGGAGAAACACGAACCTAGGACACAGAGGTGAAACACGAACCTAGGACACAGAGGAGAAACACGAACCTAGGAGAGGTGAAACACGAACCTAGGAGAGGAGAAACACGAACTTAGGACACAGAGGTGAAACACGAACCTAGGACACAGAGGCGAAACACGAACCTAGGACACAGAGGAGAAACACGAACCTAGGACACAGAGGTGAAACACGAACCTAGGACACAGAGGTGAAACACGAACCTAGGACATAGAGGCGAAACACGAACCTAGGACACAGAGGCGAAACACGAACCTAGGACACAGAGGAGAAACACGAACCTAGGACACAGAGGCGAAACACGAACCTAGGAGAGGAGAAACACAAACCTAGGACATAGAGTTGAAATACAAACCTAGGACATAGAGTTGAAATACAAACTTTGGGCATTGAGGAGAAACACGAACCTAGGACACAGAGGTGAAACACGAACCTAGGACACAGAGGTGAAACACGAACCTAGGACACAGAGGAGAAACACGAACCTAGGACACAGAGGTGAAACACGAACCTAGGACAAACACGAACCTAGGACACAGAGGTGAAACACGAACCTAGGACACAGAGGAGAAACACGAACCTAGGACACAGAGGTGAAACACGAACCTAGGACACAGAGGAGAAACACGAACCTAGGACGAACACGAACCTAGGACACAGTGGTGAAACACGAACCTAGGACACAGTGGTGAAACACGAACCTAGGACACAGAGGTAAAACACCAACCCAGGACACACAGAGAGGAGACACCGACAGGCAAAGGTCCCACCTGTGCCCTGCTCTCACCTGCTCTTGTGCCCGATCAGGGCCTTAATGTGCAGGTCCACGGGCACATCCTTCGGGGGCACGATGGGCACGCGCAGCGTCCCTGTCAGGCTGCCGGCCCCGGGGTGTCTGCAACAACACCAGACATTGCTCTGGAGTTCTCCTCCTCTGGAATATACAGCTGCGCTGGACTTTCAATCTGAGGGTCCTGGGTTCGAATCTCGGTAACGGCGCCCTGGTGGGGTAAAGGGTGGAGATTTTTTTTTCTGATCTCCCAGGTCAACATGTGTGCAGACCTGCTAGTGCCTGAACATCCTTTGTGTGTGTACGCTTGCAGAGGATCAAATACGCACGTTCAAGATCCTGTAATCCATGCCTGCGTTTGGTGGGTTATGGAGACATGAACATACCCAGCATGCACACCCAAGAAAACGGAGTATGGCTGCCTACATGGCAGGGTAAATAAACAAAATGGTCATGCACGTAAAATGTTACATGTCTGCATGAGTGTATGTGTGCGTGCCTTAAATCTGAGTGAATGACACAGGAAACGAATGATGAGTGCCCAACGGCAACCATCAGTCGCTCTACCCGAACAGTCAGCCTGTTGTGCAAATGACCCTGTGTTTGCAAAGCGCGTTGTGCTTAGTCTCCGACCGAGGATAGGTGCTATATAAGTACCATATTATAATCATCATCATCATCATCATCATCATCATCATCTCTGTCACTTACCAACACTGTCCTCTTTCAAAGCAATTTTGAAAAGCCGCCTGTCCAAATGGGCCTTTAAGTGTGAAGCGTGTTTGTTTGTTTGCAATGTGTGTGCATGTACTGGGCATATTCTGTGACTTGTGTGTGTGTGTGTGTGTGTGTGTGTGTGTGTGCATGCGCGTGCATGCCTGCCAGCGTGCGTGCATGTGTGTGTGTGTGATTGTTCACATCTGCAATTTGTAGTACTGTCTTGGTGTATATAGATACATATATACGTGCTGGGTTTTTTTCATGTGCAGAGGTATGTTATCATGCACTAGTGTGTACGTATTATTTCATGTGAGTGGATTTTTCTACAGAATTTTGCCAGGAACAACCCTTTTGTTGCCGTGGGTTCTTTTACGGGCGCTAGGTGCATGCTGCACACGGGACCTCGGTTTATCGTCTCATCCAAATGACTAGCGTCCAGACCACCACTCAAGGTCTAGTGGAGGGGGGAGAAAATATCAGCGGCTGAGCCGTGATTCGAACCAGCGCTCGCTCAGATTCTCTCGCTTCCTAGGCAGACGCGCTACCTCTAGGCCATCACTCCACATACATGTATGTACACACTTGGTAACAACGACTGAAAGTGACTTACACCACATGACTTTCCCCTTCGAAGATCCCTTCAGCAAATATCAGCACAGCACGGATGACTGTGTCTGCAACAGTAAAAATAATATCGATTATATTCTTTAAGTTCTTTTCTTTCTTTTTTTTTTTCTTCATTACTTTTCGCTTCTCTTTCTTTCCCAACGGCTGATCAGTATCAGTATCAGTATCAGTAGTTCAAGGAGGCGTCACTGCGTTCGGACAAATCCAAGCAGATGCCTGACCAGCAGCATAACCCAACGCACTTAGTCAGGCCTTGAGAAAAAAATAAAATAAAATAAAATAAAATAAAATAAATAAATAAAATAAAATAAAAAACAAACATGATCATAATAATTTCATTCAAAAAATAATAAAATTATAATAATGATAATAACAATAAATGAAAATAAAATAAAAAGACAATAATTGGCAGATTAAATATCACATGCTTGTTTTTGCATTTTTCTTCCGTTGTTTTTTTTTTTTTTTTTTTTTTCTATTTGAAACAAGTTCATAAAGCAAATTTAAGCAAATAATGATTCTGAACACACACACACACACACACACACACACGAACACACACACACACACACACAACCAATGCATCTAAAAACTAACAAGAAACACACACATCACCCACGTACCATTTGTTGTGCTGATGTACAGTTCCACATGTGGCTGCAAACACACACACACACACACACACACACACACACACACACCACATACACACACACACACACAGTGAAACATCATTTTACACACATAATCAACAACACTTTGCCATAAAACTATATATGCATTAATCTTCTTTTATGCCCAAACACTCTTTCCTTGTCAAAGCAATAGTCAGTGAAATGTATATTATCAAAACATGTAATCAAAATACCACTCTGTCTTAAAAAAAAAAATATGTTCATGATTGATCCTTTTGTCCAAACACCCTTTCCTGGTCATTATCAGCGACAAATAATAATAATAATAAATTAATGAAGATGATGATAACAATAATAAAAATGATAATAATAATAACACCACCACCACCAACAATAGAAGAAGAAGAAGAAAAAGAAGAAGAAGAAGAAGTATTCATATAACGCTTCTTCTTCCTCTTCTTCTTCTGCATTCACTTGTATGCACACGAGTGGGCTTTTACGTGTATGACCGTTTTTACCCCGCCATGTAGGCAGCCATACTCCGTTTTCGTGCGTGCGTGCGTGCGTGTGTGTGTGTGCGTGCGTGCATGCAAGTGTATTAGTGTCTCTGTGAGAGCGTTTGCTTACATGAGTGCGTGCATGCTTATGTGCGTGTACTGTAAGAGCACGTGTGTGTGTGTGTGTGTGTGTGTGTGTGTGTGTGTGTGTGTGTGTGTGTGTGTGTGTGTGTGTGTGTGTTTCATCCCTTCCTACACAAAGTAAAGCACTCACAGGTTTCGTGTTGTCACCAGGATTGACAGCCAGCGTGGTCTGTAGCTGTGTATTGGCCTGAAGAAACACAAAACACATCGGGGGGGGAAATATTGACGATGTTAAATCCTGACTGACATTCAACAAACTAAAGCTGAATGATGACAAAACTGAAGCTATGATTATTTCTTCTGCAACAATGTCCACATCTACTTCCTTTCCTGCCTCTATTGTGGTTGGTGATGCCACAGTTCAGTTTTCTAAATCAGCAAGGAACCTTGGAGTCATTCTTGACTCATTGTGCCATGTTAATTTTAAATATCCTTCTTTCATGTTAACCCCCCCTTCAGTAAGGGGCTTTGGCCTTTATCTGAACAAAAAATTGTTACCGTTATCGTAATCTGTCTGTCCCTCTCTGCCCTGTCTCTCTCTCTCTCTTTCAGTCTCTCTGTCGTCTCTGTTTCTCTCTGTCTTTCTTGCCCTGTCTTTGTCTGTCTGTCTCTCCGTCTCCATCCTTTTCTCTCCCTCTCTTTCTCTGTCTGTCTGTCTCTCTCAGAGATACACAAATTATGAAAAGTGTGTGTGATACTGTAATGGGTCAGACAGCCTCCTACAATGAAACGTTTATGAGCTCTGAGTTTCTGAGTTCTCTCTCTCTTTGTCTCTCTGTCTCTCTCTGTGTTTCTCTATATAGAGATCCGTCTAATTTTAGGTTCAATTTACTCATGTCTTCAAGACAGGAATGTACTTTCCATAACTTAGCCATATATATATATATATATGAAGGATTGAAGAGACTACGTACAGTTATCTCGTGAATGTTGTTGAATATTTGTGTGGACTATTTTGGGTGATATGGTTGATATTGTGCTAACAATTTTGGTTGATCTGAATTGTCTACTTACTGTGTCATGTCATTTTCTAATTATTATTTATCAATGAATCCCCCTTCAGTAAGGGGCTCTGGCCTTATCTGAATAAAACATTCGTTCGTTCGTTCGTTCTCTGTGTTTCTCTGTCTTATTCTGCTTTAGCCATGCAGTGTTGTAAATGTCTACACATGTATCCGTGAGTTACAATGCAATAAATGTTGTTTTCGCACAACACTGTTTCTTTATTTCTTCTTTTGTGTTGTTTTCTTTTTTTCCTTTTCTTTAATTTTTCCCCTTGTCCATCATTGTTTACATACTTTTGCTAAAAGATGTAGATGCACTGTGTCTTTTCCAGCTTACTCAATATAAGTAATTGTTACTAGTAACATTATCATTATTATTTGTTACATGACATTATGTAACTATTTTTGTAATATGCCCCCCCTCTCTCTCTCTTCCTCTCTCTATATCCCTTCCTTTCTCTTCCTCTGTGTGTGATTGTCTTCTCCTTGTTTTGTTTGTTTAAAATCAAAAGAATAATCGATGCATATACAACACAAAACTTTAATATTTGTAATAATGACATGAGCTTCATTAAAATTATGTGCTATATATATGCTATTCTTTTCTGTTCTTGTTCGAATGTTACACATATTGTACTCTATGCCAAAAAAAGGAATTTTAAAAAAGGAACCCCCCCCGGCACCACCCCAACCCCCCCCAAAAAAACCTTAAAAAATAAAAAGAGCTCAGTGCATGAAGGTGTATGTGAGTACTGATGAGTGTATGCATGTGTGAGCATGTGTGTGTATTCTTGCTTGAGCGCATTAGCAACTACACAAGTATACATCTTTGTCTGTGTGTGTATGCACCACGCATGCCTTCATTTTTTTTTTCCTTTCTCCTCTTTTCCATGTCTGGAAGGGTGAGTGTGAGTAAAAGCAAATGCGGCTCTGCAACCAGCCATACAAGATTAGTTCTTTCCCAACAGAAACAGACTTCCAACAGTAATACAGACATGCATATACACACATGCACACACAGATGCACACACACACACACGCTCATACAAACCAGGGTTCATACTAAAAAAAAAAATATATATATAATATAAAAATTATTCTAAAACCTAAAAGAACTAAATATCCAAACTCAATTGTACCAATGACTGCTTATAACTCTCATGCTTTCGAGACTGAATGAAGATACTGTAGACTCCTGTATGCTTGCTGGCTGGACATTAACTCACTCAGTACGGCCAGTCCTCTCTTCTCCTCTACACAGACCTCTTGGATGTCCAGTGGGTGTCTGAATGACCCAACCTTTAGCTTCCGTCGTCAGAATTGTGGTATTCTTTGTCAACATTCACCTCTTCAGTATAAGAGCCTTCCTCTTGCAATATTTTGATGATGGTAATTGGGGTGAAACGCTGTTAACGTCGTCTCTTTCGCCGTTCGTATGGAGAGAGTTAAATGGTTGAAAATCTTTGTATTCCATCCACATGTCAAATTCACAACAGCCCAGCATTCAGATTCACTTGCAAACTTCAAAACGACGGCCAACATTTTCCAAAGAATTTTAGTTGCAATACATGGATAAGCGCACAGGTTGAACGCAAAGGAAAAATTAATGATTCTGAGAATGAGTTCGCCAAGACGTGAAAGTACTCTATTCTGAAGATCAAGAGTTTAGAGGAATTATGTATGATTTATATATGATTCAGGTTTCAAATATTCTTCTTCTTCCTTTTTTTTTTCTCTCCTGGATAATACACTACAAAGATGTCAAAATATTTTTTGTTTGTTGGTTGTTTTTGTTTTCTTGGGGGGCGGGTTGGG
>NC_134902.1:6504624-6509624 GCF_041734735.1 Babylonia areolata | reverse complement strand
CTCTGTAATTAATGCTAGGGGACTTAATTTATCACAAGTGAGTCTTGAAGGCCTTGCATCTCTTGTTTTGTATTTGTATTTCTTTTTATCACAACAGATTTCTCTGTGTGAAATTCGGGCTGCTCTCCCCGGGGACAGCGGGTTGCTACACTACAGTCCACCCATTTTTTTTAAATTTTCCTTGCGTGCATGTTTCATTTGTTTTTCCTATCGAAGTGCATTTTCCTACAGAATCTTGCCAGGAACAACCCTTTTGTTGCCGTGGGTTCTTTTACGTGCACTAAGTGCATGCTGCACACAGGACCTCGGTTTATCGTCTCATCTGAATGACTAGCGTCCAGACTAAAGGTCTAGTGGAGGGGGAGAAAATATCGGCGGCTGAGCCGTGATTCGAATTAGCGCGCTCGGATTCTCTCGCTTCCTAGGACGACGCGTTACCTCGAAGCCATCACTCCACACTGTGTGTGTGTGTGTGCACGTGTGCATGTGTGCACATGTGTGTGTGTGTGTGTGTGTGTGTGTGTGTGTGTGTGTGGAGTGGGAAATACATGCGTGTTGAGAACGATGCTCAAAACAATGTTCCACTGTTTTAAAATACTATCTTCAGCGAGTCTGTATCTTTAATGTGCTAAAGGCACTGACAGCCACAGGACAAGCACAAAATAAATGAACATTACTGTTATCATCATTACCACTGTCATTGTCAGTAGTAGTAGTAGTAGTAGTAATAGTAGTATATAACTGCAGTCCACTTATCCTTTTACCCTCATTTCTGCTAGCCCCTATGCCTAATACAATTGTAAGTAATCATGTTTATCACTCTATCGTGCTGCGTGTATGACAGTCTGTCATGTCCCACTATGACCACCACAACAGCAGAGGCGGCAACTGCTGTCCCGACTATCTGGGCTGGGGTTTCTTCTTCTTCTTCTTCTTCTTCTTCTGCGTTCACTCGTATGCACACGAGTGGGCTTTTACGTGTATGACCGTTTTTACCCCGCCATGTAGGCAGCCATACTCCGTTTTCGGGGGGGTGCATGCTGGGTATGTTCTTGTTTCCATAACCCACCGAACGCTGACATGGATTACAGGATCTTTAACGTGCATGTTTGATCTCCTGCTTGCATATACACACGAAGGGGGTTCAGGCACTAGCAGGTCTGCACATATGTTGACCTGGGAGATCGTAAAAATCTCCACCCTTTACCCACCAGGCGCCGTCACCGTGATTCGAACCCGGGACCCTCAGATTGACAGTCCAACGCTTTAACCACTCGGCTATTGCGCCCATCGGCTGGGGTTTGATTATAGCGGAGAGTGTGTTGCCCCACGTTCCATTCCCCACTCTCTCGGTCAAGAAGGATTAGGGACAGTCAGTGCTGATATGATCACCAAAGGCCCCCCATGGCACAAGGCTCCGGCACTAAGAGCCAGTGCAATCTTGCCGAGTGATTTGAGAGTCACAGTCCTTCACAAAAGTGGAGTGATGGCCTAGAGGTAACGCGTCCGCTTAGGAAGCGAGAGAATCTGAGCGCGCTGGTTCGAATCACGGCTCAGCCGCCGATATTTTCTCCCCCTCCACTAGACCTTGAGTGGTGGTCTGGACGCTAGTCATCGGATGAGACGATAAACCGAGGTCCCGTGTGCAGCACCACTAGCGCACGTAAAAGCACCCACGGCAACAAAAGAGTTGTTCCTGGCAAAATTCTGTAGAAAAATCAACTTGGATAGGAAAAACAAATAAACCTGCACGCAGGAAAAATACAAAAAAATAGGTGGCCGTGTAGTAGTAGCGACGCGCTCTCCCTGGGGTGAGCAGCCCGAATTTCACACAGAGAAATCTGTTGTGATAAAAAGAAATACAAAATACAAAAGAACAAAGCTGGAAAATCATTCCCGCTGCAGCAGAAAAAGTATTGATCATACACCAGGATGTCCAGTGGTTAGCTTCGCGGACTGATGGTTTGGGGGATGCACATTCGAATCCCAGCAGAGATGGGTTTTTCGGCCCACAGACAGCTCCTACCCTGATCTCTGAGTGTGCTATGGGCTGGAGTGGGAAGACTGGGACCGCACAGTCGTGTATCATCCACTTCGCGGATGCGTCTTTGTGTGTGTTCCTCTAATTTCCTGACCAAAGCTGCAAGTGTCTGTATCTCTCAGGCCTGTTTGATGCCGGGATATCATTATGACAGGAAGCGTAGAGCACAGCCTTGTCACGTTGTCCCAAACCTAAATGGACCTCCACAGCAGCAGCAGCATCAACATCATCATCATCGTCATCCTCCTCCCTCTTTATCATCAATGAAAAAAACATTTTTTTTAATTGTATGGCCTTTCTCTCATGGTGACCTCAGTTTCCATACCCTCCACTTCCGTGCTTGGTGTGAGTCTTATCAAGGTCTTCAGTGTCGGTGGATTCAAGGGGGACCATCGTTGGAAGGACACGGTGGTGGTCTCCACTCTACAGGAGACGCTCACTCAGTCTGGCTCTGCGACTAAGCCATTATTGTTGTCAGTAGGGGGCTTAGTAGGTAATGTCCTAAACACGTTAAAACAGAGCAGGCACTACCAAACACCATCGAAATGACTCAGCAGCAGTGCAGGGTCTCCTCTGGTGTGTGGCCTCCTGGCGACCTAACACTGACAGTTCTCTATGGGACTAGCGGCACTGGGACTGCGACAGACGAACCCGGGTGTGGCTGTGTATGGGGGACTCGGACTGAGGGCCTTGGGAGTAATGCCACTCAAACTGTGCAGATGATGGGGCAGAACAAGAAAAGAAAAAAACAAGAGAGGCAAGGCCTTCAAGACTCACTTGTGATACACTTAGAAAAAAAAAAATCTAATCGTTAAAATGCATTCTGTATTTGTAAGCCCTGTACACTGAGAGTAAAACACACAAGCTTTTTATGTATTCAGTATAATTTCAAAATGTAATGCTTAAGATGAGAAAGATCAGTTTAAAGCAAATTAACTCCCCTAGCATTAATTACAGAGTAATTTCCCTTTTTTACTATCTGCACCAAAAACGTTTGCAAAATAAACAAAACTTCCATGCTTAGCAAAAGAAGTTCATGTCTGAACAAAAAATGATAATAATGACTGCTCTTGTTGTTGTGTCAGAATATCAGATCAAAGTGCCAAGTTTATAGAATACAAAAAAATATAAATGTAACAGTAAATGCAGTTTGCATATAATTAGGCTTCTTTTTTTTCTTTTTTCTTTTTTTGTGCCCATCCCAGAGGTGCAATACTGTTTTAAACAAGATGACTGGAAAGAACTGAATTTTTCCTATTTTTATGCCTAATTTGGTGTCAACTGACAAAGTATTTGCAGAGAAAATGTCAAAGTTAAATTTTACCACGGACACACACACACACGACACACACACACACACACACAGAGAGACAACCGAACACCGGGTTAAAACATAGACTCACTTTGTTTACACAAGTGAGTCAAAAAAGGTAAATGTCACACAGCTGTCACTGTGCTGCAGCTGCTGCGTGCAGCGTGACCAGAAACACCGACCTGCTTCCTCTGGCTGAGCTCCCGGATGGTGTCCTGCTCTATGTTGGTGTCCATCAGGTTCCCGTCCGCTCCCTGGGGGGCTGGGTTATAGCCCCGCACTGTCCAACACAGCCATCAGTCAGTTTTCCTGTTCCTTGGTGATATGGACATGTTATACAACGCCTGTCCTCCGTCAGAGACCAGGCTCTAAGCGCTTTACAAAACTCAGGGTCATTTGCACGGCAGGCTGCCTACCTGGGTAGAGCTAACCGACGGCTGCCGTTGGGCGCTCATCATTCGTTTCCTGTGTCTTCTTCTCCTTCTTCTGCGTTCACTCGTATGCACACGAGTGGGCTTTTACGTGTATGACCGTTTTTACCCCGCCATGTAGGCAGCCATACTCCGTTTTCGGGGGTGTGCATGCTGGGTATGTTCTTGTTTCCATAACCCACCGAACGCTGACATGGATTACAGGATCTTTAACGTGCGTATTTGATCTTCTGCATGCATTTACACACGAAGGGGGTTCAGGCACTAGCAGGTCTGCACATATGTTGACCTGGGAGATCGTAAAAATCTCCACCCTTTACCCACCAGGCGCCGTCACCGTGATTCGAACCCGGGACCCTCAGATTGACAGTCCAACGCTTTAACCACTCGGCTATTGCGCCCGTCGTTTCCTGTGTCATTCGATCAGATTTCAGGCATGCAAGTTTCAAGTTTTAATTATCCTTTCACTCCTATTGGAGTATGGAGGATTACTGCAAAATAAACTTTTCATGCCCAGAACAAACATTTCCAAATACACAACAATGTCACATAAAAGTTGAGAAAACACAAATGTCTTTTAACTCCAAAAGTATAACTAGGCAACATTTGCAAATCTAATCATCTTACAGCTAAAATGACTTTTTTTTTTGCCTCCTTTGAGCATATTACAAAAATTAAAAGCCGATTTTGGAGACAAATATTTTTTTAGGAACATATCTATTTTGTAACTGATCATACACACGCAGACAGACATGGAACACCCTATGTGTATGACCATTAACTCTCTCCATACGAACGGCGAAAAAGACGAAGTTATCAGCGTTTCACCCCAATTACCATCATCAAAATATTGCAAGCGGAAGGCTCTTATACTGAAGAGGTGAATGTTGACAAAGAATACCACAATTCTGACGACGGAAGCTAAAGCTTGGGTCATTCAGACACCCACTGGACATCCGAGGGGTCTGTGTAGAGGAGAAGAGAGGACTGGCCGTACTGAGTGAGTTAATTTTTGTTTCTTCTTCTTCGTTCGTGTGTTGCAACTTCCACGTTCTCTCATACACATGTACGAGTGGGCTTTTACTTCACTGCATAGGCTGCCATACTCTGTCTTCTAAGGTAATTTTTGTATTCTTTTTAAAACTACGTTAATTCACAATAGGTCTACATTTCACAAAGCAATAAACTCAGAAAGCAACAGAAAACATACACAAAA
>NC_134902.1:6494624-6497124 GCF_041734735.1 Babylonia areolata | reverse complement strand
GGGCCATAGACTTCTTTTAAGGCATCATAGAACCTCTTCATATCGTGCCTGTCAGCATATCCCTGGATCTCATCAGCTTTGTCACTCAGCCACTTATCCTGCATCTGGCGTAACTTTTGCTGAACAGTCCTGCGGATGGCATCGTACACATCCTTTTTTGATGTGGACTTTGGGTTGCTCAGGTAGGCTTGATGCAGACAGCGTTTCTCATCCAGAAGCTGCTTGATTTCATCACAGTTTTCATCAAACCAGTCTCTGTGCTTTCTGGACATGGGTCCCAGGGTCTCTGAAGCTGTACTATAGATTAGCTCACGCAGGGTCCTCCAGTCAGACTCCACATTCTGGTTGTCCAGAGAGGCGGATTCCAGACGATCTTCCAGCAGCTCCACAAAGGACTGTTTGATGGTGATGTTTTTCAGCTTAGCGATGTTGAGCCGTTTTGGAGCCTTCTGGCCTTGGGGGCGTCTCTTGGGCTGGATTCGAATATTCAGCTTCGAGACTACAAGGCGATGGTCTGTCCAACACTCGGCGCCGCACATGGTCTTTGTTACACGTACATCTTGCCTATCCCTTTTCCTGACGATGACATAATCGATGAGATGCCAATGCTTTGAGCGAGGGTGCATCCATGACGTCCTGTTACGGGTAGGGAGGCAGAAAACTGTGTTGGTTATCAGCAGTTCGTGCTCTGCACAGGTCTGAAGCAAAAGCAATCCATTTGGGTTGCAGTGGCCCACACCGTGCTTTCCAATCACTCCATCCCAGATGTAGTCAGAGCCAACTCTAGCATTGAAGTCCCCAAGAATGATGAGCTTGTCTGCTTTAGGGATAGCAGCAATGACAGAGTGAAGGTCCTCGTAGAACTTCGCCTTCACTTCATCCGGGTTGGTCATGGTTGGGGCGTAGGCACTGACAATGGTGAGGTGCTTCTGGCCAGATGCCAGTGGGAGTTTCATGGTCATAAGCCTATCGTTGACTCCCTTTGGGATTCCAGCTAACTTGCTGACAAGTGCTGTTTTTACTGCAAAACCAACGCCAGCCTCACGTCGCTCTTCGCTTCCTCGTCCACTCCAGAAGAAGGTGTAACCAGATCCCCGTTCACAGAGCTCGCCTTCACCTGCAAGCCGAGTCTCACTCAAGGCTGCGATGTCAATGTTGTATCTGGCGAGTTCGGATGCAACTAGTGCCGTTCTCCTTTGGGGTCTGTCCGCGTTATCTCTGTCCAGGAGAGTCCTTATGTTCCAAGCACCAATGGTGAGAGGAACGATCCTTGTTTTTTTCTTTTCTTTCTTGTTGTTTCGACCGCTGATGTAGGGTCCCCGCCAGCCGCGGTATGCTGGCCAGGGTGATATGGAGCAGGCAATTTTTAGGGCACCTTTTCTAGCCCCTTCCTCATGCCAGGGAGGTGAGCAGTGCATTCCTAAAGAGGGCTGCTCAGACGCTCAGACAGCTGCCGAGCTCCATCGCTGCTCCTGTCGACGAAGAACGACCCTATGGCCTGAGCCGCCTGCGTGCAGGTCTGCGACTGCGACTGCCAGTGTACCCACACCTGTCGTTTCGTCGCTCGCCTGTCGCCACAGGACTTGGGGGTGATGAAATGATGAAGGATGAAAGGTCATTTTGGATGACTGATGACTTGCGCGATGAGTTTGTTTAAAGTGAAGAGGAGTTGCGCAACGTCAACCTCACTCTCTCGTCCGGGTCCACCAATTTCCAGTGGCAAGACTAAGTCGAGACGACTGGAGGATGAGCACGGATGCAGTGGATGACCAAGATATCCTTTCGGTGTCTCATCTTGCTCTCTGCACTCCACAGTGCGTTGCTGTAACCGCCTTCCTCTCCGTTGAACCGATAGGTTTCTTCCGCAGATTCTGCCGGGTCCAGACTTCACATGCATGGGTAGACACACCCCAGGGGCCAACTGCGTGTGGCATGCACACAGCACAGTGGAGCTAGATGGCCGTCGGTGGCTCTCCTGAGCCAACGCCCTTTTATGGATCTCCATAAGGGTGTCTAGCCACCCGCCTCACCAGTCCCGGAAGGGAGCGGTGGGAGTGCCGGTTTAGTCGCCGGCAACCCGACCCTGAACAGGTTGTACTGGATTTCAGGTTACCAGTAGCAGATCAAATGACCTGACCTGACCTGACAGACACACATACACACACACACACACACACACACACAAACACACACACACTCTCTCTCTCTCTCTCTCACTCTAACACAGCTGCACAAAACTAAAACCTACTCATCCCATCCCCAAACACACACACACACACACACACACACACACACACACACACACACACACACACACACACTCACACACACACCCTCCTCATCATCCCCCACCCACTTCCACAGTCTCTTGAAAACAGCATCAGTATCAGTATCAGTAGCTCAAGGAGGCGTCACTGCGTTTGGTCAAATCCATATACGCTACACCACATCTGCCAAGCAGATGCCTGACCAGCAGCGTAACCCAACGCGCTTAGTCACG
>NC_134902.1:6392124-6489624 GCF_041734735.1 Babylonia areolata | reverse complement strand
CTCTGCACAAGATTCAGCGCTATATAAATACTATGATTATGAACGTAGTGACGCCTCACTGAAAAAGTGAACACAGAGAACAGAAACAAGCAGCGACTAACCGTCCAGTATGCCTCCTCCCCCTTGAGATCGTAACCCTGGATGGAACAGTTGCCTCCAACCACCGCGATGGGCGACTCAATGGTGCCCAGCCGTCCCACCACCACTGCATTGGCTCCGTCAGGGGTCTGTGGATTTTAACAAATGCACATGCACGCACGCACACACACACACACACACACATGCACGCACACACACACACACACACACACATGCACACACACACACACACACACACACACAAATAGAACTTCAAGATATTGCTACATGTGCTTAAAGGACAGTCTGCCCACCAGTATCAAATACAGGAAACAAAACGGTGGCTTGGAATAACACATTCTTCACTTTTACATAGGATCTTTTACACACTTTTACACACACACATACACCACAAAACATCCATCATCCTCACACACACACACCCACACACACACAAACACACACACACACACACACATACGAAAGACCTCAAAAACTTCACATTCACACACAGACACACTCATACTCACTGCACCATGCATACCATCCACACACACACAAATACACACCATCACCCATCTACACCCACACATCCCCCCACCCCTACCCCTCACACCCACCCACCCACATGCAAAAAGACAGAACAACAAAAGCGACAGCCGAGTGGTTAAAATGTTAAAATTTTAAGCTGAGGGTCCCAGGTTCAAATCTCGGTAATGACACCTGGTGGGTAAAGGGTGGAGGTTTTTCTGATCTCCCAGTTCAACATATGTGCAGACCTGCTAGTGCCTGAAACCCCTTCATGTGTGTGTGTGTGTGTGTATGCAAGCAGAACATCAATTATGCACATTAAAGATCCTGTAATCCACGCCTGCATTCCGTGGGTTATGGAAACAAGAGCATACCCAGCCTGAACCTCCTTCATGTGTGTACACACGCGGAAGATCTTCTTCTTCTTCTTCTGCGTTCACTCGTATGCACACGAGTGGGCTTTTACATGTATGACCGTTTTTACCCCGCCATGTAGGCAGCCATACTCCGTTTTCGGGGGTGTGCATGCTGGGTATGTTCTTGTTTCCATAACCCACCGAACGCTGACATGGATTACAGGGTCTTTAACGTGCGTATTTGATCTTCTGCTTGCATATACACACAAAGGGGGTTCAGGCACTAGCAGGTCTGCACATGTGTTGACCTGGGAGATCGTAAAAATCTCCACCCTTTACCCACCAGGCGCCGTCACCATGATTCGAACCCGGGACCCTCAGACTGACAGTCCAACGCTTTAACCACTCGGCTATTGCGCCCGTCGCGGAAGATCAAGTATACACATTAAAGATCCTGTCATCCATGTCAGTGTTCGGTGGGTTACGGAGACACGAAAATGCCCAGCATGCATCAAGCATGACAAGAGTGATCGGCCAATCAATGTTGGTCGTGTTAACGGACCGAAAGAAAGAAAGGAATCTCACATCCTTGTAGAACATGTCCCTGTTGTTGTCCACATCATAAGCCATGAGGTTCGTGGCCGTGCCAACCACCAGCGTCTCCCTCTCTGACGCGTCGTCAAGGCAACCGGTGGCAAGGGACACCACCTGCTGGTTGATGTTGAGCAGGTTGATGTCCGACACCGCCCCCCCACCTGCCCCTCCCGGCTGCCCCTTCAGGTGAGGGCTGTGGATCAGCACCTGCCGCAAACACACACACACACACACACACAACAGGGAATGTTAGAACGAACGAATGAAGCAACCAACGAACGAAATTTTTATTTTTCCAGGGTATTGAGATAAACATAATAATGACAAGAATGTGTTTTTTTTTCCACCCAGCCATGGGGTACAAAATTAAATAAATAAATATATTAAAAAAAATTTTAAAAAAGGAAAAGAAATGCACAAGAATAATTAAGAGAAAATTCGTATCAGAAGATAGGAAAAGAGAGGTGAGGAGGGGGGTGGGGGTGGGTGGGGATGAGAGTAAAGAAGAAAAGATGAAATGAGAGTGCGAGAGGGAGACAGACAGACAGACAGACAGACAGACAGAAAGACAGCCAACCAGACAGACAGACAGACAGACATAAATCAACAGAGGAGAGAGAGAGAGGGGGGGATGGCGGTGGGGTGGGTCAAAGTTACATTACAAAGTTAAATTACAACACACATCAAAGGAAATGGAAGAACAGTAACGCAGTAATGTACACACAAGTATGAGATTCATGAAAGAAAATGTGGGTAATGTGTGAGAGAAGGAGACAGGCATAACTTATAACTATTAATAACATCATAAACAATACAGGGAATAGATTACTATGAATTACAGTATTTTTAAGTTCTTCATGAGATATTCACGAGTAATTTTCTTAAATGCATGTACGTTTTTTATTTCATGAATATTAATAGCAGATAACATTGCATTCCCATAAGCCACCTCCAGAATAAATTAGACTAGACTTGAAAATATCGACTCTTCGGAGCGGCACCATAATCTTGGGTGGATGACGGACTGGGTTGTTATAAATCTGCTTCTTAAAGGAGGAGCAGTATCAAACATAATTTTAAACACAAAAAGAGCCTTGTTGTACATAAGTTTCGACTTTTGAGAAGGAGGGGGAGGGGGTGCGTGAGGGTGGGGGGGTGGCAGAGGGGTGAGGGAGTGGTGGGGGAATGAGAAACAGAGTGGTCATGAGTGGTTCATGGAATTTGTAACTTTCTCTTTCAGGGAAACCTCTTTCTTTCATGTAAAAAGCCCCGAGCTCTTAGAAAGAAAAGGAGCTATACAAATGAACATTCTCCTCCTCCTCCTCCTCCTCCTCCTGCTGCTGCTTCTTCTTCTGCTCCTCCTCCTCCTCCTCCTCCTCCTTCTTCTTCTTCTTCTTAGTAGTAGTAGTAGTAGTAGTAGTAGTAATATCCAGACGCAGGTAGCAAATCGGGGCCGATTTGTGTGTTTCACAGAATACATGCGTGCGCATGTTAATGTGGACACTTTGAATTTACATGCTAAATCATTTCCATCCCTTCTTTGATAGTTTCATGGAGTTGTTTTTTTTTCCCCTTGTATGCATTTGCTGTGAACACACAAACAACGAAGCAGAAAACTTCTGTGCCACACACAAATCCTGTTCCTCACATTCTCCCTTTCCTTCACACCTACCTTTCCGGCGGTGGTGCCGCATGTCAGCGAGGGGTGGATGCCATCAAACCTGCCGATGGCGACCGTGCGTGGGCTGACCTTGTGGTTCAGTTTCAGGGTGAAGATTGGAACCAGCATGGCTGCGGGTGGTCACAGCCGTCACTTCTGGGAGCAGAACACGTCACGTCAAGCAGCGTCAGCTATGTTTGAACAATCAGCTGACTTAACTGCCTCACTCAGATCAGGAGTTTATGTCCTGGAAGAAACAATAAGGAAAAAAAGTCAAGAAATGACTGACTTTAACCCTTTCAACCCTTTAAGGTCTTCTGCCTGTGCAGCCTTCCCAGCCTGGCATGTTTTGGCCTATATGCATCAACAGGAAGGGGTGCTTCACTTCAGGCACAAATTTATAGCAGCCGCTCAACCAATAGCTACCAAACTTTACATTATGACTGAAATGTAATTTTGACACAACTGCTGAAGTCTCAAGACAAAGGATGTAATAGTATACTTGCAACTTTGAATTAAAAACAGAAATAGTAAAATGTCAGCTTCTGTCGATGTTGAATGTTGTGGGCTATCTTCTTGACTGAAATGTCCACCACTTTGTCCTACACTGCTTGCTAATTTCATCTCCTTCACTTTCCCATGAATTATCGAAAGAATTACGAGACAAATCGTCGTTACTTGGGTTGAATTCACTGCAAGAGCCCATCATAATTTCAATGAGCTCTAAACTGCATAGTACGCCTTTGACGTTTTACCCTATCGATGCGGAAAACCGGATAAAATCACACTAATCGTTCGATTTTTGGAGCGAAACTTTGTGTGCCAGTGAGGAAGGAAGTTAAGTCGGAGTTACTTCCCTTACCTAGCAGTTTCATGCATAATAATGAGCCAACGAACCGGTTTAAATAAACGGGTTTCTGTCAGGTGGGCTCAGGCAGAGAACGGTGATCAGCGGTGCACGCCTCTCAGGTGGGTGCAGGGTTGAATGAGTTAATCTTCTTCTTCTTCTTTCCGATACATGACCAATATCGACTTGCCGATGACTCTGTCGTGGTTCATGCATGCTGGGTATTTTCATGTCTCCATAACCCACCGAACACTGACATGGGCTACAGGATCTTTAACGTGCGTATTTGATCTTCTGCGTGCGTATACACACAAAGGGGGTTCAGGCACTCGCATGTCTGCACATATGTTGACCTGGGACGTCGGCAAAATCTCCACCCTTTCCCCACCAGGCGCCATTACTGTGATTCGAACCTGGGACCCTCAGATTGAAAGTCCAACGCTTAAACCACTCTGCTACTGCGCCCATCTAATGTTAATCATCAAGTGTAACACTTCCTGGAAGAGGAAGTTGACAGAATGATTAAGACTCTGATCTGCCAATACAGTGTCCATGAGAGTCTGGGTCTGAATCCTGGTCTCGCCCTTTCCCCTAACTGCAAAACCAAACTGTGAGTATGAGACGATAAATCAAGGTCCTGTTTGCGGCACGCACTTGGACCACTGAAAAAGAATACATGGTGATGTTAGTATTGTCCCCAGGCAAAATTCTGTAGAAGAAATCCACACTGATGCTGTGATTGGATAACAAAATATACATGCATGTACTCAAGGCCTAATTAAGTGCATTGGGTTATGCTACTGGTCAGGCATCTGTCTAGCAGATGTGTTGTTGCAGCGTGTATGGCTTGTCCAAAGGCAGTGACGCCTCTTTGAGAAACTGAAACTATACATCCTAGGACATGACTCTCCAGCAGCTTCTTCACTATTAAGTTATCACTGAAGGACTGACTAAAAATCTCAAGAAAACCAGATCATACTGATTTGTTTGAAAAAAAAAATCTGTTTTACCATGCTACTTTTGTCAAACTCAAAAACAAAATGATAAAGGTTAGAACATGTATACTATTGCATTGTGCCTGATAATGAACCCTACTTTACCTCCCTTACTGACCCCAATTCCCCCAATCTTTATTGTACCATTATTATTATCATTATTGATTTTTTTTTCTATAATTACTCTGTGTGTGTGTGTGTGTGTGTGTGTGTGTGTGTGTGTGTGTGTGCGCGCGTGTGTGTGTGTTTGTGCCCCGCGCATGCTCATGCATGTGCGTACAGGCATGTAGTAAAACAATCCCTAACAGCCACAGAAAATTCAGATTAATCATCTGGAAGCAGGCTTCAACTCCTTTGGATGAAAAGCAGAACACAGCATTTCTCAGCCATTGGGCTGTTCACAGTTGCGACAGCTCACAGGAAAAAAATATATTGGAACCTTCAGCAATTTCCAACAAAAGTCAAACTGAATGGTCTGAAAATGAGTTTATAGACTGTTAAATGTTCCAACGGCACAGACACTGTTATAGTGTTTGCTTACCTCCCGGCCTATAAACGGGACAAGCAAAACCAGGCCGTCTCGTAAGCAAGGTAAACAAAAGTATGTCTACCGGCAGCGGAAGTGAGCACAGATTCGGAGAGAAAAAAAAGTGTTGAGTTCACAATTCTGAGTACGTTGTTTACCAACTACTGACCGCACAATTTATTGATACATTTTACCAGTGTGATATTAAAATGCTGAATATATATTCTCACAAACGATTCTCACAAACGATGTTTCCATTTACTGCAGACTTGCAATATGGTGGCTTCTGTTGACGAAAGCAACGATTGGAAATGAAGGATGGTTTTTGGCTTTTGAAGCGTTTATTTTTGTGTATTTTTGGCGTGCTACCCAAGGCCACACTGATGTGGATACGAAGTACAATCCAGGCGGCTGTGTCCTCTTTAGGTTCTCTAAACAGGTATGCATCGGGCAGTTTTTGCAAGCTGATCTCGTCATGTGAAAATAGCAGATGACGTCGCGAATGCATACTCTTGTCATGTTGGCTGTCTTTCTGAGTTTAACCTACCTACAGTTCTATTTCTAACCAGCTACAGTACATAATTTCGTTCGCTACAGCAAAACTATTTAAACTGAAACTTTGATTGTTTAAGTTTTGGATTGCACCTTGTGTGTTTTATGCCAGGGTTGTTCATGTGTGTGTGTGTGTGTGTGTGTGCGCGCGCGCGCGCTCGTGCGGGTGGTGGAGGGGGTATGGCGCACGCGCGCGCATGTGAATACATGTATGTATAGTATATATATATATATATATATATATATATATTTATGTATCATTGTATACACACACACACACACACACACACACACATACATTTCTCTCTGTGTGTATGTATGCATGAATATAAACAGAAGTCTATGATTTTATATGGAGGATATATATTTATGCATGGGTGTCACTGTCAGTGGAGAGTGGTGCCAGTGTCATCAGTGTGTATCTATGAGACTGCAAATAAATGCACATTAATAATTTTTTTAAAAAGATAAAAAGAAAAGAGTACATGTATACATGTACGTTATGTAGCTCTAGTGTTACTGTTAGTGTTTGTTATTTCATATTTCTTATTGTCTTTTTTTGTTTTGTTTTGTTAATTTACATCATTTATTCCTTGTCATTTATTTGGTTTTTTATGTTTCATGATTCATTTTAGACTTCTGTGTTTTGCGATGTTGATCACAGAAATATCAGCGCACTCTGTTCTGAATTTCATCCCTGTGTGTGTTTGTATTTAACAGTAACAGTAACAAATGTCTTTATTTGCGTCCACTATAAAATAGAAAAGAATAAGAATAACTTTAGTATCTCCAACTGGAGAAATTTGGTCAGGTGCATTATCACAACATAGACAAGTAAACAACATGGGGAACATAAATGTAAAAGTCAACAAATAGCTTTTACGAATATTACGAAGACACAAAATGACAAATGTAAAAGATATCACATACACCGTTTCATACATACATCCACACACTGCAGGTAATAACTGGTATTCTTAATGTAAAAACAGAGAGAATTAAGAAACATTATTTTGAATATAATTATAAGCATAGCCTACTATATTGCACATTGATTATAATAGACAGATAAGATAAGAATAGAGATAAATTGCGGAAAACCACAACCAGATAATCAGCACACACCCGCACCCTACCCCCCCAACCCCCACCCCACACACGCGGTTTACTTGATTAAATAAGAGTAATAAACATATATTCTCAAATAAAAGCATTTCACATATTCGCTTTTAAAACATTGCAATTAATTATTGCATTGTAATTATTAACAGAAATATATTTAGAATATGGACATTAGCATTAGACATATTCCATTGTACATTCATTCTGCATATTGCACATTATTCATCCTACATACTACGTAACATAGTGCACATTCAAAATAACCAATTGTCACGTTTTTAAGCTCAGTAAACACACACACACACACACACACACACACACACACACACACACACACACACAACTAGAACAAGGTACAACCTATCATGCACAGACTCACACGTCTCACATGAGAGTGCGCGCACGTGCGCGCGCACGCACACACGTACACACACACACACACACACACACACACACAGAGTTCTCAAGAATTTAAAAGGTGGATTGAACGTGGAATAAAAGTCTTCAGAGCTCTGGATTTCAACTTAAAAGTTCTGTAGCGTCGTCCTGATGGCAATAGCTCATAATACTTTGCTAAAATATGGGTGTCGTCAGTTGCTATCTGCCTGCTTTTTTTAACCACTCGACTTTCATACAGCTCTTGCATACTAGCTTGTTTCACTCCCATAATTTTACTGCATACACTCAGAACATCATTCAAAACATGCTTACTCCTCACTCCCAAACTTCCATACCAGCACATAAATGAAACTGAGCACGGACTCGATACAACATCGATAATAACTTTGAAGAATAGTTGAATTTATTCCAACATTTCTAAGCTTCTGTAGACAAAAAATTCTAGATTGACATTTCTTATGAATGGAATCAACATTTCTGTCAAAAGTCAGCTTATTGTCTAAGATGGGCCCTAAATATCTGTATTCATTGACTCTCTCTACTGTTTGACCATCAAAATTAAAATTGTCTCTGGATGCCTCTGGTGCAGTTACAACTATAAAAGAGACAAATAATACATTCTTCAGGAAGATATTCAGTTTCCCAGACATTTATTTTTAATGTTAAAGAAGAGATTTATTAGCATTAATATCTATTTAGAATATATTCAGATAAAAATCCACAAGTCTACACGCAGATAAAGTGTGACCATTTAACACACACAAATACGTACACAAACCATCATACACATGTAATCAACATGTCGGTGTACACTCACACACACACACACACACACACACACACACACACACACACACACACACACACACACACAAACACACACACAAACCGTCACACACACATACAAGTAGTATGCATGTGGATACAGTACACACACACACACACACACACACGCACACACACACAGACACACACACACACATGCACACACACAAATCATCACACACGCATACACACACACACACACACACACACATGTGTATATATAATGACATGCGCACACATTCACACAAGTACACACACTTACACAGTGACAATTGAATGTATACAAAACTCTGTTGCAGACATGTCTGCACATTCATACACACACACACACACACACACACACACACACACACACACACACATCTGTAGATCTATACACAGAAAAACAGACACTTACACACACACACACACACACACACACACACACACACAACCACACACATACACACATGCACGCACATAGAGGCAAAATTAAATGATTATTCTAAGACATCAATATTTTTTTTCAGTTTTTCTCATTTATATTTGATTCTTAAACAACTCTTTTTCTTTCATCTTTTATCCAAAGCAAAATTAAAAGAGAACGAGCCGCTAACCACGACGGTGAGACAGTGATGAGGTATTGTGATGCTTAAAATTCATGATAAACATCTTCATTTCTTTTTCTGCTTTTTCAGCTTTTTGGGATTGCCAAGCCCCCCTCTGGTTGCTTTTCATGTGAATACGTTCATGATGTGTGATTTGCTGTTTGCATTTTTGATGATGTTATTGTGTTGTTGTTGTTTTTTTTCAGGAATTTTGAGATGCCAATTAATTATTATCTTTATTTATTTTATTTATTTATTTATGTTTTTTTTATTGTTTGTTTTCGTTTGTTGTGTTGATTTTTCTATGGACTTTTTTTATGTTTATAATATATTTAACCCTGTTTGCCCTGTGCTGACTTTATCCAGATTTTCAACAATATCAGAACTGTATGCCTGACACCTAACAATGACAGTTACATGAACTTGATGAAGGTAAAAAATTTGGATTAGGACTGGCATTGCCAGATGATCAGTACAATCTCACCTCACTGATCCAGGCACATGTAACTTTATAAGTATTCATTTCTCATGCACAGACACTCTCACATGGAAACAGACACAGATACAGACACAGACAGACACACACACGCGCGCGCGCGCGCACACACACACACACACACACACACACACACACACACAGATAGACAGACTAACACACACACACAAAGACGGACAGACATATACACACACACACACACACACACACACACACACACACACACACACACACACACACACAGACATACAAACACACACACACACACACACACACACACACACACACACACACATCAATTTACTTATGTATAAAAAAAAAAATAAAAATAATAATAATAATAATAAAAGACGTGCACACAAACCCCGGCTCATTTGTACACATACACAGGTACGCATGCATGTGCTGAAGCGAGTGCACACACACACAGACACAGAAACACACACACACACATACACATACACTGACACACACAAACACACTACATGTTAAATGCCTAGTAATGAATTTCTTTAAAGTGAGGTGAAACAGAAAGAAAACAAATAATACATGCACATGTACATGTATACATGTATACACACTCACATAATTTTTTTGCTATAAGTATAATCACTTAAATCTAATCTCTTTGTGTTTCTATCATTCTGCATTGTGGGATTTTTCTGCTTTGCTTATATATATATATATATATATATATATATATATATATATATATATATATATATATATATATAATTATATATATATATATTTACAAGTTTACCAAGTGTGGTTTGTTTTCACACAGAAGGAACAGCAGTGGTTCATATTGTTTGGAGGTTGTGAGCAATGTGTGTGTGTGTATGTGTGTGTTTGTGTGTGTGTGTGTGTGTGTGTGGAGGTGGTGAGCAGTATGTGTCTGCACGTGTGTCTGTGTCAAGGTGTGTGTGTGTGTGGGTGGGTGGGTGCTGGAGGAATCTGAGAGAGAGAGAGAAAGAGAGAAATGACAGAACATGTGACTTTTTAAATGAATTTTTATAACTTGAACCTTTAACCTGTTCATTGTCACAGAATTTTGTATTAAAATTTATTTTCACGAGCTCTCCACTTGCCAGGGAATTCTGAGGAATCAAGCATAATAAGTATATTTGTTCCAGCACAAAAAAAACTTCAAGTTACAGAAAGAAAGTAAATGTTTTTGTGAAGGAAAATGAACAAGGAGAAAAAAAACAAAAAGCATCTGAATCTGGACTTTTCCCCCAAAGTGAAGATGATAATGTGTGTGTGTGTGTGTGTGTGTGTGTGTGTGTGTGTGTGTGTGTGTGTGTGTGTTATTTCTACTGTCACAGAATGACATCCAAAAGATTGTCAAAAGGATTATGGATACATGTTTGTGCACATGAGCATTGCGCACTTGGTTTCATTCAAAGCACATCTGTTTGCCTGCTTCAGTAATATTAGTCAGTTTGACTAATTCATTAATTCATTCATTAAAAGCTGATGTGTTTTACTTAGAAAATTAATGCACTTCTGGCCATGTGTGTTTAAGAGTGTGCACACACACGTGTGTGTGTGTGTGTGTGTGTGTGTGTGTGTGTACACTTTACACGTGTGTATGTATACATACAAAGCATTACTTAAGACAAACCAAACCATAAGAGGTGAGTCTTTGTTGGGATTATTCCATACCATAAGCACAGCTTTGTTCCATGTTTATCAAGACAATCTGAAATCTATAAGTATTTTGGAGATGTGTATGTTGATTTAATATTAGTTTCAGCGTAAAATCAGTTTCTTTGTATCTGGTTCTGTAAACTCTTAAATTTGTAGGCATGTCATGCAAAATCACACACACTCATTCACACAGACACACACACACAGACACACACACACACACACACACACACACACACACACACACACACACACACACATTCATTTATTATACACATCATCTCAAGTGTGTGCACACCAGATATAACACTTCTTTTTTTTTTTTATTCATGACAAATATACAAATGTAAAATCACATGATTAATATCAATAATAATGTGATATAACTTATAAGATATGGCATCAGAATGTGTGTTTTTTTTTTGGTTTTTTTGTAATTTAAAAAGCAGTAAGACCAAATGCAATAAATAATTATGTATTTTCTGATCAAGAATGGTCTAGAGAAAAGAAAGTGTCCCCCCCCCCAACCCCCCCCACAAGACATTTGCACATTGCAGTTTATTTATGTCATGGTTTTTCTCATTTTTTGTTTTCAAACGTCACTTCACTGTCCGCAGTACTTATGATTCAGCTGAAGCATTTGCTCATCTTTCATTGTTTCAATGTCACTGTGATATGATTTTTTTTGTGTATGTTTATTGTTTAACCCTTTGAGCCCTGACCACCGCTTTACCGGTGGTAGAGAGAAATGACATAATGCCTAGCCACCGGTTGAGCGGTGCGTAAACACTTGCGTCGTGTTTTGCTATTGGTTGACTTATATTGAAGAGCCAATCAGAAAAACCGTAATATTCTGACGTCAGCGAACATAGTACCAACATGGCTGCGCCTTTTCACTGTGTTTGTGCATGTGCTTTGGATAAAAAAGATCGATTTCAATATAAGTCGAGCAATAGCAAATCATGACGCAAGTGTTTATGCACCGCTCAACCGGTGGCTAGGCATTATGTCATTTTTCTCTACCACCGGTAAAGCGGTGGTCAGGGCACTCTTTTTATATCTGCCGTGACACATTAAATACCAGTTATTTGCAAATTTTGGCTCAGGAGCTCAGGCAGAAGTGTTAAAATTGCTCAGGAACTCAGGGCTCAAAGGGTTAAGCATAACTTTGCTGCAGGATTATTTTTGCCATATATATATATATATATATATATATATATAATATATGTGGAGTGATGGCCTAGAGGTAACGCGTCCGCCTAGGAAGCAAGAGAATCTGAGCACGCTGGTTCGAATCATGGCTCAGCCGCCGATGTTTTCTCCCCCTCCACTAGACCTTGAGTGGTACTCTGGACGCTAGTCATTCGGATGAGACGATAAACCGAGGTCCTGTGTGCAGCATGCACTTAGCGCATGTAAAAGAACCCACGGCAACAAAAGGGTTATTCCTAGCAAAATTCTATTGAAAAATCCACTTCGATAGGGAAAAACAAATAAAACTGCACGCAGGGGGGAAAAAAAGAAAAAGAAAAAAGGGTGGCGCTCTCAGTGTAGCGATGCACTCTCCCTGGGGAGAGCAGCCTGAGAAATCTGTGGTGATAAAAAGAGAAATACAGTACACTACACTACAATATGTTATGTATTTTAAGTTGTGCAGTGCCGTCGTTCTGACGCTAGTGTGCGGTGTTTCAGATCCAGAAAGGTTGTGCTGATCATTCTCTTTGTGCTCGCCTTGTTCTACTACCTGGTGCCCTACTTCTTTGGGGGAAGCAGTACAACTTTCCAGCCAGGTAAAAAAAAATTTCCCCTGTCAGTTTCTCACTCAGGGAGGTGTCATTGTGTTTGAAAAATCCATAGTGCTGCACCACATCTGCTTGTCAGATGCCCGATAACCTGACAAGCTTACCAGGCCATGAGAGCATGCATTTGTATAATTTGTGTAGCTGTCAGACAAGTAAATATGGATTCTCTTCCCCCCCCCCCACCCCCCCACCACCACCCCTTCTCCCCCACTGTCTCAATCTTCTTCCAGGCCTGGAGAGACTGGACATTACAACTGTTAGTACTAGCACTGTGACTATTGCGTTTTCACACAGACACAGTGGAAGGATGTAAATATAATGAACATTACAACTCTTAGTACTAGCACTGTGACTATAGCCTTTCCCCACAAACACAGTGGAAGTGGAAGGATGTAAATAGACTGAACATTACAACAATTAGTACTAGCACTGTGACTATTGCCTTTTCCCAACAGACACAGTGGAAGGATGTAAATAGACTGAACATTACAACTGTTAGTACTAGCACTGTGACTATTGCCTAAGTTCCCCACAGACACAGTGGAAGGATGTAAATAGAGTGAACATTACATCTGTTAGTACTAGCACTGTGACTGTCGCCTTTCTCCACAGATACAGTGGAACTGGAAGGAAGTAAATAGACTGAACATTACAACTCTTTAGTACTAGCACTGTGACTATTGCCTTTTCCCAACAGACACAGTGGAAGGATGTAAATAGACTGAACATTACAACTGTTAGTACTAGCACTGTGACTATTGCCTTTCCCCACAGACACAGTGGATGGGCGTAAACAGACTGAACATTACAACTCTTAGTAATAGCACTGTGACCATTGCCTAAGTTCCCCACAGACACAGTGGAAGGATGTAAATAGAGTGAACATTACATCTGTTAGTACTAGCACTGTGACTGTCGCCTTTCTCCACAGATACAGTGGAACTGGAAGGAAGTAAATAGACTGAACATTACAACTCTTTAGTACTAGCACTGTGACCATTGCCTTTCCCCACAGACACAGTGGAACTGGAAGGATGTAAATAGACTGAACATTACAACTCTTAGTACTAGCACTGTGACTATTGCCTAAGTTCCCCACAGACACAGTGGAAGGGTGTAAATAGACTGAACATTACAACTCTTAGTACTAGCACTGTGACTGTCGCCTTTCCCCACAGACACAGTGGAAGGATGTAAATAGACTGAACATTACAACTCTTAGTACTAGCACTGTGACTGTCGCCTTTCCCCACAGACACAGTGGAACTGGAAGGATGTAAATAGACTGAACATTACAACTCTTTAGTACTAGCACTGTGACTATCGCCTTTCCTCACAGACACAGTGGAACTGGAAGGATGTAAATAGACTGAACATTACAACTCTTTAGTACTAACACTGTGACTATCGCCTTTCCCCACAGACACAGTGGAAGGATGTAAATAGACTGAACATTACAACTCTTTAGTACTAGCACTGTGACTATCGCCTTTCCCCACAGACACAGTGGAAGGATGTAAATAGACTGAACATTACAAGTCTTAGTACTAGCACTGTGACTATTGCCTTTCCCCACAGACACAGTGGAAGGATGTAAATAGACTGAACATTACAAGTCTTAGTACTAGCACTGTGACTGTCGCCTTTCCCCACAGACACAGAGGAAGGATGTAAATAGACTGACCATTACAACTCTTAGTACTAGCACTGTGACTGTCGCCTTTCCCCACAGACACAGAGGAAGGATGTAAATAGACTGACCATTACAACTCTTAGTACTAGCACTGTGACTGTCGCCTTTCCCCACAGACACAGAGGAAGGATGTAAATAGACTGACCATTACAACTCTTAGTACTAGCACTGTGACTGTCGCCTTTCCCCACAGACACAGAGGAAGGATGTAAATAGACTGACCATTACAACGCTTAATACTAGCACTGTGACTATCGCCTTTCCTCACAGACACAGTGGAAGTGGAACTGGAAGGATGTAAATAGACTGAACATTACAACTGTTAGTACTAGCACTGTGACTATTCCCTTTTCCCAACAGACACAGTGGAAGGATGTAAATAGACTGAACATTACAACTCAGTACTAGTACTGTGAATGTTGCCTTTTCCCACAAACACAGTGGAACTGGAAGGATGTAAATAGACTGAACATTACAACTCTTTAGTACTAGCACTGTGACCATTGCCTTTCCCCACAGACACAGTGGAAGGATGTAATTAGACTGAACATTACAACTCTTAGTACTAGCACTGTGACTATTGCCTTTTCCCAACAGACACAGTGGAAGGATGTAAATAGACTGAACATTACAACTCTTTAGTACTAACACTGTGACTATCGCCTTTTCCCACAGACACAGTGGAAGGATGTAAATAGACTGAACATTACAACTCTTTAGTACTAGCACTGTGACCATTGCCTTTCCCCACAGACACAGTGGAAGGATGTAATTAGACTGAACATTACAACTCTTAGTACTAGCACTGTGACTATCGCCTTTTCCCACAGACACAGTGGAAGGGTGTAATTAGACTGAACATTACAACTCTTAGTACTAGCACTGTGACTATCGCCTTTTCCCACAGACACAGTGGAAGGATGTAAATAGACTGACCATTACAACTCTTTGTACTAGCACTGTGACTGTCGCCTTTCCCGACAGACACAGTGGAAGGATGTAAATAGACTGACCATTACAACTCGTAGTACTAGCACTGTGACTGTCGCCTTTCCCCACAGACACAGAGGAAGGATGTAAATAGACTGACCATTACAACTCTTTAGTACTAGCACTGTGACCATTGCCTTTCCCCACAGACACAGTGGAAGGATGTAAATAGACTGAACATTACAACTCAGTACTAGCACTGTGACTATCGCCTTTCCCCACAGACATAGTGGAAGGATGTAAATAGACTGAACATTACAACTCTTAGTACTAGCACTGTGACTATCGCCTTTCCCCCACAGACATAGTGGAACTTGAAGGATGCAAATAGACTGAACATTACAACTCTTTAGTACTAGCACTGTGACTATCGCCTTTCCCCACAGACACAGAGGAAGGATGTAAATAGACTGAACATTACAACTCTTAGTACTAGCACTGTGACTGTCGCCTTTTCCCAACAGACATAGTGGAACTGGAAGGATGTAAATAGACTGAACATTACAACTCTTTGTACTAGCACTGTGACTGTCGCCTTTTCCCAACAGACATAGTGGAAGGATGTGAACAGACTGAACATTACAACTCTTAGTACTAGCACTGTGACTGTCGCCTTTTCCCAACAGACATAGTGGAACTGGAAGGATGTAAATAGACTGAACATTACAACTCTTTGTACTAGCACTGTGACTGTCGCCTTTTCCCAACAGACATAGTGGAAGGATGTGAACAGACTGAACATTACAACTCTTAGTACTAGCACTGTGACTGTCGCCTTTCCCCACAGACACAGTGGAAGTGGAAGGATGTAAATAGACTGAACATTACAACTCTTAGTACTAGCACTGTGACTGTCGCCTTTTCCCAACAGACATAGTGGAAGGATGTGAACAGACTGAACATTACAACTCTTAGTACTAGCACTGTGACTGTCGCCTTTCCCCACAGACAGAGTGGAACTTGAAGGATGTAAATAGACTGAACATTACAACTCTTAGTACTAGCACTGTGACTGTCGCCTTTTCCCAACAGACATAGTGGAAGGATGTGAACAGACTGAACATTACAACTCTTAGTACTAGCACTGTGACTGTCGCCTTTCCCCACAGACAGAGTGGAAGGATGTGAACAGACTGAACATTACAACTCTTAGTACTAGCACTGTGACTGTCGCCTTTCCCCACAGACACAGTGGAAGTGGAAGGATGTAAATAGACTGAACATTACAACTCTTAGTACTAGCACTGTGACTGTCGACTTTCCCCACAGATACAGTGGAACTGGAAGGATGTAAATAGACTGAACATTACAACTCTTTGTACTAGCACTGTGACTGTCGCCTTTCCCCACAGACACAGAGGAAGGATGTAAATAGACTGACCATTACAACTCGTAGTACTAGCACTGTGACTGTCGCCTTTCCCGACAGACACAGTGGAAGGATGTAAATAGACTGACCATTACAACTCTTAGTACTAGCACTGACTGTCGCCTTTCCCCACAGACACAGTGGAAGGATGTAAATAGACTGAACATTACAAGTCTTAGTACTAGCACTGTGACTGTCGCCTTTCCCCACAGACACAGTGGAAGGATGTAAATAGACTGACCATTACAACTCTTAGTACTAGCACTGTGACTGTCGCCTTTCCCCACAGACACAGAGGAAGGATGTAAATAGACTGACCATTACAACTCTTAGTACTAGCACTGTGACTGTCGCCTTTCCCGACAGACACAGTGGAAGGATGTAAATAGACTGACCATTACAACTCTTAGTACTAGCACTGACTGTCGCCTTTCCCCACAGACACAGAGGAAGGATGTAAATAGACTGACCATTACAACTCTTAGTACTAGCACTGTGACTGTCGCCTTTCCCCACAGACAGAGTGGAAGGTTGTGAACAGACTGAGCAGTACAACTATCAATTTATTGTAGTTTTTTGGTGTTGTTTTTTTGTGTGAGTGGATGTAGGTGTGGATGGGGGTATGTATATCAATATATATATATATTTTTTTTATTATAGATGCATATATATGGCCATGGTTATATGACTCAAAGGCAAGTTATGTAAAAGTGTTTTGTATGTGTTTGTCTGCTTTTTTGTTGTTAATTTTCTCTGCTTTTGTTGTTGTTGTCTTTTGTTTTTTGTTGTTGTTTTTTGTCATCGTTATCTTTGTAATGTAAATATTTTAATTAAAAAGTTATTTAAAAAAAACTATTAGTACTGTGACTTTTGGCTTTCCTCCACAGTGGGAGGATGTAGTAAGGAGGCTGAACATTACAACAGTACTGTGACCACTGTGTTATTGACTTTTCCCACACAGTGGGTAGAAGATATAAAAAGACTGAACATTACTACAGTTAGTATATATATATAGCACTGTGACCATTGCCTTTCACCAACAGACACAGTATATGATAGTCAGTCGTGTCCGACTATGACCATCAGAACAGCAGAGGAGACAACTGCTGTTCTGACTATCTGGGCTAGAATTTGATTATAGTGGAGAGTGTCTTGCCCAAGTTACATCCCCACTCTCTCGGCCAAGAGGGTTTTAGGACAGTCGGCGTTGGGATGGTTCCCAAAGGCCAACTAGCCTACAAGGCTGCAGCACTAAGAGCCAGTGCAATTTTGCCTCCTAGTTTGAGAGTCATAGTCCTTCACAAAAGACAAAGCTGTAAATGGTTTCCCATTGACTGGAGAAACCATTGATAATACAGCTCTCACTTTGCTGTTGGCCCAAATGTAAACTTATGTCAATCTGTGATATAAAATTATAAGCCGAGTGTTGGGCATAGACAGACACAGTGGAAGGATGTTAAGAGACTGAACAGTACAACAATACTGTGATCTCTTAGGCATTTTCTCCCATACAGCAGAAGATGGAAAGGGACTGAACAAATACCCCCTCCACTTCCGTGCTTGGGGTGAGTCCTGTCAATGTCTTCAATGTCGGCAGATTCATGGGGGGCTGTGGTGGCAGTCTCCACTCTGGGAGGGATGCTCCCTCAGTCTGGCTCCGCGACGAAGCCATTATTGTCGTTAGTAGGGGGCTTAGTAGGTGGTGTCCTGAGTACGTTAGATCAGAACAGGCACCACTGAACACCACTGAAGTGACTCAGCAGCAGTGCAGTCTCCTCCGGTGTGTGGTCTCCTGGCGACCACACATCGGACTGTCATGGTGACGGATGAACCTGGGTGTAGCCGTGTATGGGGGAATCTAAATGAGCGGCACGGGAGTAATGCTACTGAAACGGTACAGATGATGGGGCAGCAAAAAAAAAAAATAAATAAAAATAAAAAAAGGAAGAAGGAATGAAAAAGAAAAAAAACCTGAACAGTTCAGCTATAAGTATTAACACTGTGACCATTGTCTTTTCCCCACAGACATAGTCATAGTGGAAGGATGTAAACAGACTGAACATTTCTACAGTGACAGTACTGCGATCATTGCGGTATTTCCTTCCCCCCCCCCCCCCCCCACACGGTGGAATGATGTAAAGAGACTGAACAGAACAACTATTAGTATTAACACTGTGACCATTTCCTTTTCCCCACCAGACACAGTAGAGGAATGTCTGGAGGAACGACTGTCAGAGTTCCACACGGCCATCGGTGCAGGCGACGCCTTTGTGCAGCATGAGAGAGTGCAGGAGGGGGAGACGCACAATGTCATCTATGTGGGTGAGTTCATTTCTGACCATGAGACACACAGTGTCATCTATGTGGGTGAGTTCATTTCTGACCATGAGACACACAATGTCATCTATGTGGGTGAGTTCATTTCTGACCATGAGACACACAGTGTCATCTGTGTGGGTGAGTTCATTTCTGACCATGAGACACACAGTGTGAATCTATGTGGGTGAGTTCATTTCTGACTGTGAGACACACAGTGTCATCTATGTGGGTGAGTTCATTTCTGACCATGAGACACACAGTGTCATCTATGTGGGTGAGTTCATTTCTGACCATGAGACAGTGTCATCTATGTGGGTGAGTTCATTTCTGACCATGAGACACACAGTGTGAATCTATGTGGGAGAGTTCATTTCTGACCATGAGACACACAGTGTCATCTATGTGGGTGAGTTCATTTCTGACCATGAGACACACAGTGTCATCTATGTGGGTGAGTTCATTTCTGACCATGAGACACAGTGTCATCTATGTGGGTGAGTTCATTTCTGACTGTGAGACACACAATGTCATCTATGTGGGTGAGTTCATTTCTGACCATGAGACAAACAATGTCATCTATGTGGGTGAGTTCATTTCTGACCATGAGACACAGTGTCATCTATGTGGGTGAGTTCATTTCTGACTATGAGACACACAGTGTCATCTATGTGGGTGAGTTCATTTCTGACCATGAGACACAGTGTCATCTATGTGGGTGAGTTCATTTCTGACTATGAGACACACAGTGTCATCTATGTGGGTGAGTTCATTTCTGACCATGAGACACACAGTGTCATCTATGTGGGTGAGTTCATTTCTGACCATGAGAGTGTTATCTATGTGGGTGACCATGAACTGGATTCTGTCCATTGTCTTAATGTACCTGGTTTTGACAATCTCAGGTTATGCAAAGTTGTGTAAAGTCCATGAATGGGCATCAGGACCCAATGAGAAACCGAAAAAACATCGTTGGTGGACAGTACGGGGGCAGGAGTGATGTGCTGTGTCGGCGGAAGTAACCACAGCGTCAACCGCCTAGGTTACAAATGCGGAGTTGCCTCCCTTCGCTATAGAATCGACAGACAGACAGAAAATACGAAAGAAAAAACTTAGCCGTATGAAGAGCACAGGAACAGGAGTCATGATGGCTGCCGGAAAAAGAGGGTGCTAGTCAGGGGGACAAATGGGAGGTTACCTACTTCCGGGAGGTTATCGGCCGTAGCTACTTTCATTTTCTCCGCATAGGCGGATAGTAGTTTGCACAGGACAGGAATGTCAGACCCCTGCCGGAGTCTGCACTAGTGGGTCACGGTAAGTATGTTACTTAAACGTAATTTTAGATAGAAAATTTCCTTTATGTTCATACTGCCATGCATGACTGTCATGTGAACGTGAAAAAAAACCATGCGGACGCCACAGATTTTTCTTTATTATCACTTTCAGCACTGAAGGGTGTTCATACTGACACAGACACATACGCATGCAAAAAAATCGTGCATGCCTGCCACAGTTTTTACATGTGTGCGGATGGAAACAGAGTCGTGGGGGCGTGATTTAGCCTTCTTGTTTTATTACTGGCAGAGATGTGTGCATGAACACTGACACGTTCTTTTGCAGGCGTGTCATTCTCAGACACTCCACAACTCTCCCGTACTGGTCTGTCCAGCCACTCCTGATATTTGTATCAGTCTCCACCCAGAGCACAACTTCATAGTCTTCCAAGACTGATAGATGCCCGTCTCGAAAACTTGCACTCATGATATGTTCTTTTAGAATGTGGAGTGATGGCCTAGAGGTAACGCGTCCGCCTAGGAAGCGAGAGAGAATCTGAGCGCGCTGGTTCGAATCACGGCTCAGCCGCCGATATTTTCTCCCCCTCCACTAGACCTTGAGTGGTGGTCTGGACGCTAGTCATTCAGGTGAGACAATAAACCGAGGTCCCGTGTGCAGCATGCACTTAGCGCACGTAAAAGAACCCATGGCAACAAAAAGGTTGTTCCTGGTAAAATTCTGTAGAAAAATCCACTTCCATAGGAAAAACAAATAAAACTACACGCAGGAAAAAATTTTTTAAAATGGGTGGCGCTGTAGTGTAGCGACGCGCTCTCCCAGGGGAGAGCAGCCCGAATTTCACACAGAGAAATCTGTTGTGATAAAAAGAAATACAAATGCAAAAATTTACCTGGGTGACTGAAGCTTGCACAGATGGTGTGTTCTTTCGGAGTGTGTTACTATTTACATGGGTGAGTGACGCACGATGAGAGATGCGTTCTTTCAACGTGTGCAGATATTTACATGTGTGAGTGACAGTTGCACACTTGATGTATTTGTAAATATTTATTCAGGCATATGATGTGTTCTTTCAGAGAGGGTAAATATTTATTTGCACACATGACGTTCGCTCAAAGCGTGGAAATCTTTTACTTACACACATGATTGTGTTCTTTCAGAACGTGTATTTATACTTACACACGACACGTTCTTCAAGCATGTGTTGGCACGAGTGATGGACGGAGAGAGTGTGTGCTGATTGCAGGTAATGGCCGGATGGCCGTGTCGGTCAACTCGGCCAATGGACTGTTCATTCGGCTGAACCGTGCCTTGTCTCTGCCTGTCAAGTACTGGCCTCTTGTCTTTGCCAACATCAAGAAGGAGAGAGTCTTGGGTACGGGTGTTGCTTGTTGGGTGTCTTTGTGTGTCTTTGTGTGTGTGTGTGTGTGTTTGTGTGTGTGTGTGTTTTGTGTGTGTGTGTGTGTTTGTGTGTGTGTGTTTGTGTGTGTGTGTGTGTGTCTTTGTGTGTGTGTGTTTCTGTGTGTGTGTGTTTCTGTGTGTGTGTGTGTGTGTGTGTGTTTCTGTGTGTGTGTGTGTGTGTGTGTGTGTGTGTTTGTGTGTGTGTGTGTTTCTCTGTGTGTGTGTGTTGCTTTGTGTATGTGTGTGTGTCTGTGTCTTTGTGTGTGTGTGTGTGTGTGTGCGTGTGCTTCTGTGTGTGTGTGTGTGTGTGTGTGTGTTTCTGTGTGTGTGTGTGTTTCTGTGTGTGTGTGTTTGTGTGTGTGTGTGTTTCTCTGTGTGTGTGTGTTGCTTTGTGTATGTGTGTGTGTCTGTGTCTTTGTGTGTGTGTGTGTGTGTGTGCTTCTGTGTGTGTGTGTGTGTGTGTGTGTGTGTTTCTGTGTGTGTGTGTGTTTCTGTGTGTGTGTGTTTGTGTGTGTGTGTGTTTCTCTGTGTGTGTGTGTTGCTTTGTGTATGTGTGTGTGTCTGTGTCTTTGTGTGTGTGTGTGTGTGTGTGTTTTTCTGTGTGTGTGTGTGTGTTTCTGTGTGTGTGTGTGTGTGTTTCTGTTTGTGTGTGTGTGTGTTTGTGTGTGTGTGTGTGTGTGTGTTTCTGTGTGCATGTGTGTGTGTTTCTGTGTGTGTGTGTGTGTTTCTGTGTGTGTGTGTGTGTGTGTGTGTGCATGTGTGTGTTTCTCTGTGTGAGGGCAGGCCTGGAAGAAAATTGAGGCAGGAGGGGAAAGAGGATTTGTGTGTGCGTGTGTGTGTGTGTGTTTCTGTGTTTCTGTGTGTGTGTGTTTCTGTGTATGTGTGTGTGTGTGTGAAAAGATAAACAAAGACAGAGAAAAGATAAACAAGGACAGTGGAGTCGACATTCTGTAAATACCAAAATACAACATCAGTTGTGTGTGTGTGTGTGTGTGTGTGTGTGTGTGTGTGCTATGGATAATTGTCAATATATATCTATCTTTTTGTACGAGTGTGAAAATCTGAAAGACACCAGTGACTTAACATTTTGAGATGACAATGGTTTGGGACACATTCGACATCCAGTACTGCTTTTTGACAGTCATAAAACGTAAACACACGTGTATCAAACTGTTATATCAGGTTAATATTGTATTAGGGTATATGTTCATGTGAATGTGTTTGTCTGTTGTTTTTTTCATCCCACCGGGTGATTGTTATTATTATGCAATGTTCTCCCTTTTTGCAGAAACTAATGTGTTGGACATCAGAAGTGGACTGGCATATAAAATACAGGCAGTGCGAAATGTGAGTGTATGCTTTGAAACCATGTATAATTGTGTGTAATGGCATAGGAAATAATATTATACTGACCCTGAATAAGGACAGAGCATAAAAAAAAAAATCATTTTAGATTGTTGTTTACAAAAAGATTAATTAATTAATGAAACAGCCCTTATTTCATGACTCTTCACAGGAGGGATGTTTAATGGAAAGAATGAACTATCATCAGTATCAAATGGTGATGATAGCTTGTTTTTGATACTGAAATAATGTTCGACAGAATTTGTAACCATTTTCCAACACGGGATTTATAGACTTAAGGGGTTACCTGTGCGTGTTAAATGTGGTGATGATAATGATGATGATAATAATAATAATAATGATATTAATGATAATGATGATAATAATGATAATAATGGATGTTATAATGCACTCTGCCTCCTCAGAGCTCTAACAATCAACATCAATCATGGGACAATGGTTAAAAAAAAATTTAAATATGGGGTGAGCACAGGAGCAGGAGTCGAGATGGCTGCCGGAAAAAGAGGGCGCTAGTCAGGGATGCACAGGGGAGGTAACCTACTACGGGAGGTTATTGGCCGTAGCTACTTTCATTTTCTCCGCATAGGCAGGTAGTAGTTTGCACAGGACAGGAATGTCAGACCCCTGCCGGAGTCTGCACTAGTGGGTCATGGTAAGTATGTTATTTAAACGTAATTTTAGGAAGAAAATTTCCTATATGGGGTGTTATAATCAAAGACTGATGAAGCAAGAGAACTGGAATAGGTCAGTGACAACACACACACACGCACGCACGCACACACGCACGCACGCACAAATGTGAAAAATGTGCAGTGTAGAAAGGAATGATGTTTGTGGCTGGTTGTGCTACAAGTGATGATGATGATGATGATGGTATGTATGTATACATGTATGTGTGCTGCAGCCTTCGGGGTGTATACACTCAGGCAGTCAGGTGTACGCTCACCGTTCACGCCCTTCCTACCTGGTACAGGATATCCGCATACAGAACCCCACTGTGAGTGTTTTCAGTCTGTGTGTGTGTGTGTGTGTGTGTGTGTGTGTGTGTGTGTGTGTGTGCACAATACATCTATATACAGAACCCCACTGAGAATGTTTTCAGTCTGTGTGTATGTGTGTGTGTATGTGTGTGTGTGTGTGTGTCTTTGTGTGTGCACAAGACATCTATATTCAGAACCCCACTATGAATGTTTTCAGTCTGTGTGTGTGTGTGTGTGTGTGTGTGTGTGTGTGTGTGTGTGTGTGTCTTTGTGTGTGCACAAGACATCAATATTCAGAACCCCACTATGAGTGTTTTCAGTCTGTGTGTCTGTGTCTGTGTGTGTGTGTGTGTGTGTGCACAATACATCTATATACAGAACCCCACCGTGAGTGTTTTCAGTCTGTATGTGTGTGTGTGTGTGTGTGTGTGTGTGTGTGTGATTTCTCCACAAGCTGTTGCCGTATTGAACTGAAAGCTGTGTGCGACCGATAAAGCTGTATAGTATTTATTGAGGGGGGTAATGGGGGGCTATGGGCAGCAGGGCGTAGTAGAGAGTGTGTGTGTGTGTTTGTGTGGTATGCACAATTGATTACTTCACTTTTTTTTGTGTGTTTGGAGAAAAAAAAAAAACACCCAAAAACATCAATGTAAAATTACTTGATGATGCAGACAGGCATCTCTGTACTGAGCTAGTTTTCCCATTGGGAGGGATGCTAGGGGTGTGTGTGTGGGGGGGGGGGAGGCAGCAGGGGTGGGGGTGCTTTCAGTATAAATAACATCCCCAACTTGTGGGAATTCTGTGCTAGAAATTCCCCCTCTTTTCTGTTGCTGTCTTCATTTCTGTCATTTTTGTTCCTTCGCTGTTGTCTGCTTTTTCTGCCTTCCCAGTCCATTCCCCTTTCTGTTGTTTTTGTTTGTTTTTGTTTTGCTTTGTTTTAGCAAGCGTTTATGCTTTAGTCTCTTTTCCGCTGTCTATGATGTTTTATCTGTGCTGTTTTGATCTGGTGATTAGATAGTGAAAATGTAAACACTGGGATGGGCACCAGCTGTCCATTCTGCAGTGTCATTTGCCGATATGACCTTTTAAATGTATTTTTTGTTTGGCTTTCAAGTATTGTTGTTTTTTTTTCTTTTTTATGATTTTTTTGGTACTGTGGGGATGATAAATTAAGCGGAAGGACTGACGTGCTCAGCATGGCCTAGTCTTATTTGCCCAAAGGAGCAAAAAGGTGGGATACTGAGTCATGAACTGTGTTTTGTGAGTTTGTCTTGGTCGATTTTGACTCACTTGTGTTATAACCCAGTGTTCAGTTGTGTGTGTGTGTATCATTGTATGTCTGTGTATCTGTGGTGAACTTTAACATTGCCATTTTCTCTGGAAATACTTTGTCTACCAATACCAAATTTGGCTTAAACATACTAGGAAAAAAATCTTCAGTCATACCAATAATAGGCTGAACATCTCTCGAATTTAGCTGTATTTCCGAATTATTAACGGTTTATTTCATTGACGCTCAATTTGGATTCCGAAAACACTGTTATCCCTTTGCGGCTGCCCAAATGCATTCAGTGTGTGTTAAGAAGCTGCCATGACCTTGTTTTTCTTGTTCACAATTAAAAGCAAAGAAATACAAAATCTGGACAGAACATACCATCATGGCCTGGCTTCGCTAACGAAGATCTAGGAAGGGCGTTGTCCACGTCTGATGCAGGCACGCTCATGGCTGACAAGGCCAATGCGGGAAAAGCAGAGTCGGCTGCAGAACATACACAGTGACACTAACTACATTATTGACATGTTTACTGCATATGAATATTCTAAAGTGGACACTGAATTAACTAGAATGAACATAAAAGAAAATTTGAATCAACCTTTTCATGTAGTTCAGGTCAACCTTGTCTATACACTGGTATGTGCAGATCTAGACAAAACGTGTTGCAAAGCCTAACGCTATGGCAAGGTCTCTTTTACCACCAAATGAAAAGAATTTCTTCAGTGATTATCGACTCGTTTTACTGCATATGAATGTTTTAAAGTGGATACTGAAGTAACTAGAATGAACAGAAAAGAGAAATTGAATGGACGGTGTCCTAGTTTCTCAGTGAGTGCAAAGAACTTGTTGGACATTGATCTCTGCAGAGACAGACGCATATTGCAGGTGTTTGAAGTGATCGGAACGTGCCCTTTACCTCAGACTTCTTAAATGCCCAAGATATGCCAAAACAACGTGATTTAAACAGCGTTATCACTTCGATTACCGTTGTCCATTTATTCCACTAATATATCATGCTCCAATAATAATTTTTTTCATCATTCGTCCTTTTTCTGTTTTTTCTAACGCGAAGTTTTGTTTAATTATAATATCGAATAGAGAACACATTTCAACAAACTAATTTTTATAAGTTTCATTATTATTACTATCTTCTTCTTTTTTCTCCTTTAGGTGTATAAAAATTATTACCAGTGAGTCTTGAAGGCCTTGCCTTTTATGTTTTTTGGTTTTTGTTGGGTAGGTGTGATAGTTTTGTGTTGATGTGGTTGAGCTTTTCTATGGTTTGACAGTCCTGATACGGCCCTGTGTGGTTGGCTGGACTAGGAGCAACTGTGGACAATAAACGTAGCTAGGTTTTTGTTTTAAATGATACGGAGTGATGGCCTAGAGGTAACGCATCCACCTAGGAAGCGAGAGAGTCTGAGTGCGCTGGTTCGAATCACGGCTCAGCCGCTGATACTTTCTCCCCCTCCACTAGACCTTTAGTGCTGGTCTGGATGCTAGTCATTCGGATGAGATGATAAATCCAGGTCCCATGTGCAGCATGCACTTAGCGCACGTAAAAGAACCCACGGCAACAAAAGGGTTGTTCCTGGCAAAATTCTGTAGAAAAATCCACTTTGATAGGAAAAGCAAGTAAAAGTGCACACAGGAAAAAATGCAAAAAAAAAAGGGTGGTGATGTAGTGTAGCGACGCACTCTCCCTGCGGAGAGCAGCCCGAATTTCACACAGAGAAATCTGTTGTGATAAAAAGAAATACAAATACAAATATATAAGAAAAAAAAAATTTAAATCCTGCACCACTGGTTGGCTTTCCTGAGCGGCTTGTTGTGACTGTGTATTAGTCAGCACTCTGTTTTTAAAAAAATAATTTTATCTTTGTTTGTTGTTTTTATTTTTTAGCTGTTTTGACTCACTTGTGTAAACAAAGTGAGTCTATGTTTTAACCCGGTGTTCGGTTGTCTGTGTGTGTGTGTGTCCGTGTGTCTGTGTGTCCGTGGTAAACTTTAACATTGACATTTTCTCTGCAAATACTTTGTCAGTTGACACCAAATTTGGCATAAAAATAGGAAAAATTCAGTTCTTTCCAGTCATCTTGTTTAAAACAATATTGCACCTCTGGGATGGGCACAAAAAATAAAAAAAAGAAGCCTAATTATATGCAAACTGCATTTACTGTTATATTTATATTTTTTGTATTCTCTAAACTTGGCACTTTGACCTCTTATTCTGACACAACAACAAGAGGAGTCATTATTATCATTTTTTGTTCAAACAGGAACTTCTTTTGCTAAGCAT
The DNA here is from genome assembly GCF_041734735.1 of Babylonia areolata. Lineage (NCBI taxonomy): Eukaryota > Metazoa > Mollusca > Gastropoda > Neogastropoda > Buccinidae > Babylonia > Babylonia areolata. The sequence continues at coordinate 6,461,619 of NC_134902.1, read as the reverse complement.
GGAATTTTTATTTATTTTGCAAACGTTTTGGTGCAGATAGTAAAAAAGGGAAATTACTCTGTAATTAATGCTAGGGGACTTAATTCATCACAAGTGAGTCTTGAAGGCCTTGCCTCTCTTGTTTTTTTTTTTAAACTAAGCAGATATGATACAGAAGGTATGGATCAGTTTGTAGGCGCAGACACCGCCCTGAAAAGTGAAAGTAAAACGTGACAGTGTGTTAACGGTGGTCGTTCCAGAAATACGCCATTCAGGTGGAGTTTGACCAGGTGGGGGCCTCAGGATGGACAGGGGCTGTGACCGAGATGAAACAGTGAGTGGTGTGTGTGGGTGTGGGTGTGTGTGTGTGTGGTGGTGAGGGGTGGTAGGTGGGTGTGTGTGTGTGTGGTGAGGGGTGGATAGGTGGATGGGTGTGTGTGTGTGTGGAGGGATGGGGGGGTGGGGGTAGGTGTGTGGGTGGTCATTTGTGTGTTTGTGTGTGTGTGTGTGTGTGTGTGTGTGTACATGTATGTGTATGTGTGCGTGTCTGTGTTTGTGTGTGTGTGTTTGTTTATGTGCATGTGTGTATGTGTGTGTGCATGTGTGTGTGTGTATGTGTGTGTGTGAGTGTACATGTGTGTCTGTGTCTGTGTTTGTGTACATTTGTGTGTGTGTGTGGTGTGCGTCTGCGTGTATGTGTTTGTGTTTGCGTGTGTGTGTGTGTGTGTGTGTGTGTGTGTGTGTGTGTACATGCATATGTATGTGTGAGTATGTGTGTGTGTGTGTTTGTGTATGTGTGAGTTTACATATGTGTGTGTTTGTGTGTGTACGTGTGTGTGTGTGTGTGTCCACAGAGTGTCCAGTCAGACAGGTCAGACGGTGCAGTACCGTGTCAGCCGAGGACTGGTGGAGATCCCAGAGTCGGAGTCGGTGGTGGCCGTTGCCATCGGCAGCGTGGTCATGAAGGACACGGCCGTCACCATCCTGCCTGGAACGTACGTTGGTCCGCATTCCTTTTTGCAGCATCGGAATCGGAATAAGATTTTATCTGTCTGCAAAGCCTAGCAGGTTTAAGAGACACAGTTGCAGCATTGGAATCAAAATAAGACTTATCTGTCTGCAAAACCCCGTAGATTTAACTCACTCAGTACGGCCAGTCCTCTCTTCTCTTCTACACAGACCCCTCGGATGTCCAGTGGGTGTCTGAATGACCCAACCTTTAGCTTCCGTCGTCAGAATCGTGGTATTCTTTGTTAACAAACACCTCTTCAGTATAAGAGCCTTCCACTTGCAATATTTTGATGGTGGTAATTGGGGTGAAACGCTGTTAACGTCGTCTCTTTCGCCGTTCGTATGGAGTGAGTTAAAAGACTCAGTTGCAGCATTGGAATCAGAATAAGATTTTTATCTGTCCGCAAAACCCAGCAAGTTTAAAAGACACAGTTGCAGCATTTAAATCGGAATAAGATTTTATGTGTCCGCAAAGCCCAGCAGGTTTACCAGACACTGTCTCAAAGAGAGTATTCATTGTCTCTTCTTAAAACTGTTGTGAATGTGGAAAAACGAAAATCCAGCAGGATTGCTCACACTGGGACTATGACGGAATAACCTAGGTGTGGTTGTGTATTATTATTATTATTATCATTATTATTATTACTATTATCATCATGAGCATTTACGCCTAATCTTGAAAATAAGCCCTAGGCATTTACAAATAGAACACATACATAAATATCAGAAAGGAAAAAAATTTAGACAAGATACCAAATATTATTAAAAATTATTCATTCTGTCTCCCCCCCCCCCCCACCCCCTCACACACACACAACACACACAAGCACGTGCGCATGCATGCACACAAGTCATAGCACACAATCATAAATAGTACACAATCAAAAATACTACCAACAAATTCTGAAACTATCCAAACTCACTCACTAATAGTCATTTTAGTTCATACTGGAAATACGATACAGTGCAACACAACATAACGCAGTACAACGCAAGACAGCACAATACAACACAGTACAGTACAGTACAACACAACAGAACACAACACAACACAACACAACACAGTTACACAGGTGTGCTGGTGACACCTGTGCAGGACTCAGACGTACCACTTGCTGACTGTAGTGCACTACACCAAGCCGGCAGCTCGGGCAGACGCTGAGGGTTACCTGGCCAGCCTCGTCACCCAGGTCGACCAGGTCAGTGGATAGACAGCATCACGTAAAAACTCAACATGTCTGTGTGTGTGTGTGTGTGTGTGTGCACGACTGAAAACCTGATTGACTGACACAGGAAACGAATGATGAGCGCCATTGCGACGGGCACAATAGCCGAGCGGTTAAAGCGTTGGACTTTCAATCTGAGGGTCCCGGGTTCGGAATCTCGGTACCGGCGCCTGGTGGGTAAAGGGTGAAGATTTTTCCAGTCCCCCAGGTCAACATATGTGCAGACCTGCTTAGTGCCTGAACCCCCTTTGTGTGTATACGCACGCAGAAGATCAAATACGCACATTAAAGATCCTGTAATCCATGTCAGCGTACGGTGGGTTATGGAAACAAGAACATACCCAGCATGCACACCCCGAAAACGGAGTATGGCTGCCTACATTGTGGGATAAAAACGGTCATACACGTAAAAGCCCACTCATGTACATATAAGTGAACGTGGGAGTTGCAGCCCACGAACGAAGAAGAAGAGGACCATTGCAACATGTCTATGTGTGTGTTTGTGTGTGTGTGTGTGTATGTGAGTGAGTGTGTATGTGTGTGAGTGTGTTTGTGTGTGTGTGTGTGTATGCACAACTGAAACCTGATTGACTGACACAGGAAATGAATGATGAGCACCATTGCAACATGTCTGTGTGTGTGTGTGTGTGTGTGTGTGTGTGTGTGAGAGAGAGAGAGAGAGAGAGAGAACATCCTCTCACTAGTTTACTGTCTATATTATACAAGATGATTTGAAGATGGAGGGTGTCTACCTATATATATATATATATATATATCTGTTTTCACATGTGTGTGCGCACATGCATTTTCGCATGTGTGTCCATAACTTCAGGATGTGTGTTGTGTGCGCATGGTGGTGCTTTACAGATGTAAATACATTCATATATAAAAGTAAATCTGTATGTGTATACATATGCATGTAAATGCAAATAAGTGTGTGTGTGTGTGTACTTGTGTTTGGATAGATGTATATGTGTGTGTATGTGTATGTGCATATGTATACATGTGTGAAGAGGGTATATGCATAAATATAGATATATATGTTTGAAGGTATGTTTATATGTTTTTTATGCATTGTGGTTATGTGTGTGTAGTTTACTAGGTACATTTTGGTGTGTGTATGAATCATTGATGAAATGTGTTGTATGTAAAACAATGTGTTCTGGGCAGCGCCTGGAGCAGGTGTCTGAATAGTGCGCTTATATATAAGCATCCAATATCATTGTTATTATTGATAATATTATTATCATCATTATCATTATTATTAATATTATGAATATTGTGTCGTCATTATTGTTTTTTTGTTTTGTTTTTATTTTATCTGATATTGAATGTTATTGTTATTGTTGTTTTATTAAAATTATTGTTATCATCATCATCATCATCATTATGATTATTTGTATTAGCATTGTTATTATCATTATTAATATCAATGTTATTAGTATTGTTGTTATCATTATCATTTTTATTGTTATATTAGTATCAAGATTATTAGTATTGTTGTTGTTATCATTATCATTTTATTATCATTATTTTGATATTGTTGTTGTTGTTATTGTTATTATCATCATCACCATCATTATTATTGTTGTTGTTGTTGTTATTATTGTTGTTGTTGCTGCTGCTGTTTTTGTTATTGTCCTGATCATCATGATCATCATTATTATCATTATCATTGTTCTGCGTCTGACAGGACATGTCCAAGGGTCTGGGGTTTGCAGACAAACACTTGCGTCAGCAGCACACCAGGGTGTGGGGAAAGGTCAGTCACCCTCGTTTCCTTCTGCTTGCTGTTTTTGGTTTTACTCACTCCGGACGAATAGTTTTCTCCCTTTGTTTTTCCCCCTGCAGATGACCCATTTGTTAGGGTTAGGCAGACAATCATATTCCGACTACGCACGGGGCACTGCCGCCTGCGAGACCACATGTACCGAATGAAGCTGTCACACACTCCTGACTGCCCGTGTAAGACAGGCCCACAAACCCCGGAGCACATCCTGCAGTCCTGCCCCCTGTATCAAGATGCCCGGACGCAGCAGTGGCCCTATGGAGCCACACTGGCAGAAAAGCTCTGGGGCACCAAAGAAGACCTCATCAAGACCACCACCTTCATTTCCAGCATAGGACTGCAAGTCTGAGACCATGATCACGGGGAACGCAGAAGAAGAAGAAGTTAGGGTTAGGAAGAAAAAAAAATTTGTCCTAAAGTGAGGTTACAGTGCTCTGGTACGCGTGTGTAAGTGTGTAGGCATGTTAGTATGTCCGAACAGAATTCTGTGTTAGAAAATAAAAAATATTTTAATGCTTATGCAATTTTGTTTTTAGCGCAGTTGATATTTAAATGTCAGTGTGTGTGTGTCTGTAAGGGAGGGACATTTATATGTGTGTGTGGGGGTGTGTGGGGGGCTGGGGGGGGGGGTTAATCTAAGCCATATTTACTTCGTAGCTTTTATAATCTTTAGTGTGCTTTTGCATTCATATGAACACACTGGATGTTTTCCATTGTCAGATAGTGGTTGATATGGTTTTTTTAAGGCATGTTTATAGTCAGCTATGATGTAAGGCGTTTAGAAAAATTGTGCATTATTATTGACTCACTTGTGTAAACAAAGTGAGTCTATGTTTTAACCCGGTGTTCGGTTGTCTCTGTGTGTGTGTCTGTGGTAAACTTTAACATTGCCATTTTCTCTGCAAATACTTTGTCAGTTGACACCAAATTAGGCATAAAAATAGGAAAAATTCAGTTCTTTCCAGTCATCTTGTTTAAAACAATATTGCACCTCTGGGATGGGCACAAAAATTTTTTTAAAATGAAGCCTAATTATATGCAAACTGCATTTACTGTTATATTTATATTTTTTGTATTCTCTAAACTTGGCACTTTGATCTGATATTCTGACACAACAACAAGAGCAGTCATTATTATCATTTTTTGTTCAAACAGGAACTTCTTTTGCTAAGCATGGAAGTTTTATTTATTTTGCAAACGTTTTGGTGCAGATAGTAAAAAAGGGAAATTACTCTGTAATTAATGCTAGGGGACTTAATTCGCTTTAAACTGATCTTTCTTATCTTAAACATTACATTTTGAAATTATACTCAATACATAAAAAGCTTGGATTTTTTTTAAGTGTATCACAAGTGAGTCTTGAAGGCCTTGCCTCTCTTGTTATTATTATTGTTATTATTATGCTGACAGCTGTGGGAGAGCGGGTTCTCCATTAGCCACTCCAAGGCGGCGGGCATGGTGAACGGGGACAAGGTGAATCGAACCCTGTACTACGTGCTGAGCAACGTGCCCGCCCCCATGCATGACCTCTCCACCTCCAAGAAGGACCGCGCCGCCATCGAGAAGGTGCTGCACTACCCCGACCGCTGCTACCAGGGACACTACACAATGTCAGTCCACCTTTTTTTTGTGGAGGGGGGGGGGTGGGGGGGGGGGTACTATTTTCATTCTTTCTTCTGCTGATACACTTTATACTGTCTGTCTTTTTTTTTCTTCTGCTTCTTCTTCTTCTTACCTCTGCTGATTTCTTTATTAGTTTTTGCTTATTAATGTCTATCTATTTTTTTATATTTATTGTCTTTTGATGTTGTTCGATTATTCTTTTTTTTTCCCCAGCATTTCATTTTATTTTATTATTTTGTATTTGTATTTCTTTTTATCACAACAGATTTCTCTGTGTGAAATTTGGGCTGCTGTCGCCAGGGAGAGCGCATCGCTGCACTACAGCGCTTTTTTTTTCCTGTGTGCAGTTTTGCAGTTTTTTTGTGTTTTTTTCTATTGAAGTGGATTTTTCTACAGAATTTTGCCAGGAACAACCCTTTTGTTGCCGTGGGTTCTTTTATGTACGCTGAGTGCATGCTGCACACGGGACCTCAGTTTATCGTCTCATCCGAATGACTAGCGTCCTGACCACCACTCAAGGTCTGGTGGAGGGGGAGAAAATATCGGCAGCTGAGCCGTGATTCGAACCAGTGTGCTCAGATTCTCTCGCTTCCTAGACGGACGCGTTACCTCTAGGCCATCACTCCACGTGTATTTGTATTTGTATTTCTTTTTATCACAACAGATTTCTCTGTGTGAAATAATAATTATTAATAATAATTAAATATAATTATAGATAATAATTATCTATCTGCTTACATATTTCTGTTATTTATTTGTTTATTTATTTAATGATGTATCCATTTACTTTTTTTTTATGCGCTTTTTATTTTTCCTCTAGGCCTGACAAAGCGCGTTGGGTTACACTGCTGGTCAGGCATCTGCTTAGCAGATGTGGTGTAGCGTATATGGATTTGTCTGAACGCAGTGACGCCTTTTTAAGTAACTGAACTGAACTGAACTCCTTACCGCTACTACCAGGGATGTCTTTTTTCGTGTGTTGAAATTTAATTTTCATTCTTACCTCTCTTGCCAGGGACACTAGATGCTGTCTGTCCACCTTTTTTTTTCTTTTTTTTTATGCATTGTGGCATTACTCCCACGCCGCTCATTTAGATTCCCCCATACACGGCCACACCCGGGTTTGTCCGTCACAGTTCCAGTGTCGGCAGTCCGCAGGGAACCATCGATGTTTGGTCGCCAGGAGAGTCCACCTTTTTTCTTTTTTTTTCTTTTTTTTTTTTGTTAATCAGTCCACCTTTTTTTGTTGTTGTTGTTAATCAGTCCACCTTTTTTTTATTTTTGTTAATCAGTCCACCTTTTTTTGGTTAATATTTTTCTTCTTAACCCTGCTGCCAGGGACAATGCACGCTTTCAGTCCACCTTTTTTTTTTTTTTTTTGTTACTATTTTCAGAAAAAAAAAAAGACTTCCTGCATGTGAAAATTAAAGGTTATCTGATCCGGTGTTCACCAGTGAACTGAAGATGGAAGGAGTATCAGTATCAGTAGCTCAAGGAGGCGTCACTGCGCTCGGTCAAATCCATATACGCTACACCACATCTGCCAAGCAGATGCCTGATCAGCAGTGTAACCCAACATGCATGGCCTCGAGAATTTTTTTTTTTTTTTTTTAAATAATAATAAATAAATACATAAATAAAATAACCAAAAAAAAAGAAAGAAAAGAAAAGAAATAAGTAAAAAATAATAGATAAATACATAAAAATACTACTACTAATAATAAAAATATTTATAAGGTGCAAAATCTTGATGAAGTCAACTCTAAGTGAGCGCGCACGCACACACACACACACACACACAGAATGATGATAAATAAGCAAATAAATGTAAAACATGCAAACACATTCACACATACGCACACACATGCATAACAGATATGCAGCAAACATGCAGTTTCACGATATGAAAGCACAATCAAGTACATGTAAAGATGTAAGGATATAACATCGGTCAAAAAGAGGGAAAAAAAAAAGAAAAAGAAAACCAACCAGTTAATCACTACACATTGATCCTGTCACCCAGAGATGCAGAGACGCTGTGGATCGAGCCGGAGGACGAGGACGAGATCGCGCGGGTGGTGACGACCTGGATGATCACGCTGGAGAAGCACGGCTGCGAGTTCATGGTGCAGGCGGGGGCGGAGGGGGTGCTGCAGGCCATGATTCTCTCCCTTGGCGCCCTCCACTTCCACAACCAGCACCTGGAGCTGAACATGGACCCCCGCAACCTGCACCGCGACTTCGTCTTCCGCCGCCTCAACTACGGCAACAACACCCACGTCAACATCTCCGTCACGGTGGGCGACGACAACAAGGCCAGCATCTATGTGTCGTTGGACCGGAACGATCGTCCGTACTACGCCTGTGACGCTGGATGTCTGGACATGCCTGTTCAGCTGAGGTAGGGGGGGTTGGTGTGTGTGTGTGTGTGTGTGTGAGAGAGAGAAAGTTGTGCAGTTCTGTGCATGTCTTGATTCAGTTTTGGGTTTTCTCAAACAGGCGTCATTGTGTATGGAAAAAAAAATATACACGACATCTGCTATGTGGATGCCTGACCAGCAGCGTAACCCAAAATACTAGTCAGGCCTTGAGTGTGTGTACAATAATGCTTCATGGCTAAATTGATTTGTTGGAGATGTGTTTGAGAGAAAGTAGAGTTTTTTTCTGTGCATGATGCAGTTCATTTTGATTTTTATAAAACACTTTTGCTGCACCGTCCTGTCTCTTTTGTCTTTGTTTGACATTGTGGTCAAGGTGCACTGGGGAGAGCAGCCCGAATTTCACACAGAGAAATGTGTTGTGATAAAAAGAAATACAAATACAAATACAAGATGAATGGAAAAACTATGCAACAAAGGGAAACACGATGATGATGATGTGTGTTTGTCAGCAAGGCCTTTACAACAAAGAAAAAATATGATGATGATGATGTGTTTGTCAACAACACCTTTACAACAAAGAGAAAACATGATGATGTGTTTGTCAGCAACACCTTTACAACAAAGAAAAAATATGATGATGATGATGTGTTTGTCAACAACACCTTTACAACAAAGAAAAAACATGATGATGATTTGTGTTTGTCAGCAACGCCTTTACAACAAAGAAAAAGACAATGATGATGATGTGTTTGTCAACAACACCTTTACAACAAAGAAAAAACATGATGATGATGCGTTTGTTTGTCAGCAACACCTTTACAACAAAGAAAAAACATGATGATGATGCGTTTGTTTGTCAGCAACACCTTTACAACAAAGAAAAAACATGATGATGATGATGTGTTTGTCAACAACACCTTTACAACAAAGAAAAAACATGATGATGATGTGTTTGTCAACAACACCTTTACAACAAAGAAAAAACATGATGATGTGTTTGTCAACAACACCTTTACAACAAAGAAAAAACATGATGATGATGTGTTTGTCAGCAACACCTTTACAACAAAGAAAAAATATGATGTGTTTGTCAGCAACACCTTTACAACAAAGAAAAAACATGATGATGTGTTTGTCAACAGCACCTTTACAACAAAGAAAAAACATGATGATGATGTGTTTGTCAGCAACACCTTTACAACAAAGAGAAAACATGATGATGTGTTTGTCAGCAACACCTTTACAACAAAGAAAAAATATGATGATGATGTGTTTGTCAACAACACCTTTACAACAAAGAAAAAACATGATGATGTGTTTGTCAGCAACACCTTTACAACAAAGAAAAAACATGATGATGTGTTTGTCAGCAACACCTTTACAACAAAGAAAAAACATGATGATGATGTGTTTGTCAACAACACTTTTACAACAAAGAAAAAACATGATGATGATGTGTTTGTCAACAACACCTTTACAACAAAGAAAAAACATGATGATGATGATGTGTTTGTCAACAACACCTTTACAACAAAGAAAGAACATGATGATGATGATGTGTTTGTCAACAACACCTTTACAACAAAGAAAAAAAATGATGATGATGTGTGTTTGTCAACAACACCTTTACAACAAAGAAAAAACATGATGATGTGTTTGTCAACAGCACCTTTACAACAAAGAAAAAATATGATGATGATGATGTGTTTGTCAACAACACCTTTACAACAAAGAAAAAATATGATGATGCAGATGATGATGTATTTGTCAACAACGCCTTTACAACAAAGAAAAAATATGATGATGATGTGTTTGTCAACAACGCCTTTACAACAAAGAAAAAACATGATGATGATGTGTTTGTCAACAACTCCTTTACAACAAAGAAAAAACATGATGATGATTTGTGTTTGTCAACAACGCCTTTACAACAAAGAAAAAATATGATGATGATGATGTGTTTGTCAACAACACCTTTACAACAAAGAAAAAACATGATGATGTGTTTGTCAACAACGCCTTTACAACAAAGAAAAAATATGATGATGATGATGTGTTTGTCAACAACACCTTTACAACAAAGAAAAAACATCATGATGATGTGTTTGTCAACAACACCTTTACAACAAAGAAAAAACATGATGATGATGTGTTTGTCAACAACACCTTTACAACAAAGAAAAAATATGATGATGTGTTTGTCAGCAACACCTTTACAACAAAGAAAAAACATGATGATGTGTTTGTCAACAGCACCTTTACAACAAAGAAAAAACATGATGATGATGTGTTTGTCAGCAACACCTTTACAACAAAGAAAAAACATGATGATGTGTTTGTCAGCAACGCCTTTACAACAAAGAAAAAACATGATGATGATGTGTTTGTCAACAACGCCTTTACAACAAAGAAAAAACATGATGATGATGTGTTTGTCAGCAACGCCTTTACAACAAAGAAAAAACATGATGATGATGTGTTTGTCAACAACGCCTTTACAACAAAGAAAAAATATGATGATGATGATGTGTTTGTCAACAACACCTTTACAACAAAGAAAAAACATGATGATGTGTTTGTCAACAGCGCCTTTACAACAAAGAAAAAACATGATGATGATGTGTTTGTCAGCAACACCTTTACAACAAAGAAAAAATATGATGATGTGTTTGTCAGCAACACCTTTACAACAAAGAAAAAACATGATGATGTGTTTGTCAGCAACGCCTTTACAACAAAGAAAAAATATGATGATGTGTTTGTCAACAACACCTTTACAACAAAGAAAAAACATGATGATGATGTGTTTGTCAACAGCGCCCTTACAACAATGAAAAAACATGTTGATGATGATGTGTGTGTGGTTTTTTTGTTGTTTGTTTGTTGTTGTTTTTTTAGAAACACACACTTCTTTATTCATTTACAAATTTACACACATCAGTCTCCTCTTCAAACGGGTCTCACAGGAACACAATTCCAACAAATTTTCTCAAACAGAAAAAAATCCACAAAGAATCACATGTCCGTCACATGATGATGTGTGTTTGTCAGCAATGCCTTTGATAATCAGTTGTGTTCAACTACGACCATCAGAACAGCAGAGGAGGTAACTGCTGTCCCGACTATCTGGGCTAGAATTTGATAGTAATGGAGAGTGTCTTCCCCACTCTCTCAGTGAAGAGGGTTTTAGGACAGTTGGCATTAGGGATGGTTCCCAAAAGGCCAGCTAGCCCCCAAGGCTGCAGTTTTAAGAGCCAATGCAATTTTGCCTCCTAGTTTGAGAGTCATAGTCCTTCACAAAAGACTAAGCTGTACATTATTTCCCATTGCAATAAAGAAACCATTGATAATACAGCTTTCACTTTTATGTTGGTCCATCTGTAAACTTATGTCAATCTGTGATGTCATGATGATGTGTGTTTCTCAGCAATGCCTGGCAGCGTTTCCCCGTGAAGCTGACGGAGCCCCTGACAGGAATTCTGTACATCACCGCTGACAAACAGCACATGGAGGAACTCAAACACTCCATCCACGTCAAGGAGATCAAAGAAGGTCAGTGGCTCACATGGTTCGGAGGGTGTTGGAGGGAGGGGAGAGGGGTGTTGTTGGGGGAGGGGTATGGATGGAATTCTGTACATCACCGCCGACAAACAACACACTCAAACACTCCATCGACATCAAGGAGATCAGAGAAGGTCAGTGGCTGACATGGTTGGGGGTTTGGGGGGTGCATGTGGTGGCGGGAGGAGCGGGAGTGTCCGGAGAGAATTCTGTGCATCACTGCCGACCATCATCAAAAAAGTATCACGTTACCCCACATTTATGTCAACTTCATTGGTTACCCATCCAGTACAGAATTCAGTACAAAAGTGTCATATTGTCTTTTCACCAGTTTGAAGGATCTCTCCCTTCTTACTTATCCACAGTCCTTAGCGCTTACACCCCATACCGTTTTCTCAGGTCTTCTGTTGAAAAGCTCCTCTGAGTCCCCAAAACCTCTTTAAAGACATTATGGCCAAAGGGCCTTTCAGTATCAAGCACCTTCTGTCTGGAATTCTCTTCCTCTGAATCTCGGTTGCTTACCAATGCTGCCCTCTTTCAAGACAAACTTGAAAACCCATCTGTTCAAACAGGCCTCTGGGTGTGATGAAGCTTAGCTAATTGTCTGCACTCTTCCTCCTCCTACCCACCCCACTTTGCCCTCTACTGAAGTCATCATGTAGTGTGTGTGTCTTTGGGTGGATGTTTGCGTTTGCACAGGCATGTGTGTGTGCGCGAGCATGTGTGTGCGTGTGTTTAGGGTATTTTTGTTGTGTGTGTGTGTGTTCATACCTACAATTTATAGTATTGTCTTGGTGTATAGATACACATATGCGTTGTTTTTCCATGTGCAGAGGTATGTTATTATGCAGTAGTGTATATGTGTTGTTTCATGGACGGCGTTTGGAGCCCATTACATGGGGAGTTTGTGCTGTATGAGTACTATCTTTTACTAATCCCCCCGTGGGGATGCTGGGGGTCTTTCAGTGTCAGTAGCATCCCTGCCTTCTGGGAATTCTGTGCTAGAAATTTCCTCTTTTCTGTCACTGTATTTGTTTCTGCCTTTTTTTCTTTCTCCACTGTTGTTTCCTTTTTCTAGCTTCCCAGTCCATTTCCCTTTCTTTTTGTAATCTGGGGATGATATATTAAGCAGAATGGCTGGCGTCCTTACCATGGCCTTGTCTTTTTTGCCATAAGAAGCTAAATGGTTGGGATACAGTGTCATGAACTGTTTTTTTTTGTAGATGTGACAGTTTTGTGCTGACGCGGTTTGGCATTTGTATGGTTTGACAGTCCCGATATGGCCCTGTGCGGTCAGCTGGACAATAAGCAACAAAGAATAAGAATAATAAGAATCTGTTACTGTCATTATGATGGATGTCCGTGTGATGTTCCCCGCACAGCCCCTGCCCATGAGCACCACGTGCTGGCTCTGCACAAGCACGGTCACCACTTCGGGGGCCTGCCCACCCTCTTCTGGGTCTCCATCGCCTTCCTCATCATCATCTTCCACATGTTCCTCTTCAAGCTCATCTACAACGAGTACTGCCAGGGCCAGGAGCGCTACCGCAGCCGCTACAACTTGTAGCCCTCAGGAGAGGACAGGGCGAGTGGGGGTTAAAGGGAGGGGGGTGGAGGTATGGAGAACTGGAGGAGAGGTATTGGGGTGGAGGTGTGGTACTAAGGGAAATCAGGAGTGTTGCTACAGTTGTTGCAACTTGTCGCCTTCAATTCGGCGTCAGGAGGGTTGGGTAAGGGGGGGGGCGGGTGTACGGAGTGGGGGGGGGGGAGGTATGGAGCACTGGAGGAGAGATATGGGGGTGGCACTTGGGGAATTCAGGATCGTTACTGCAGTTGTTACTACAATTTGTAGTTCAGCAGCATCACAAGGGGACAGAAGGCATGTGTTTCTGTGTGGGGAAGGGGGGGGGGGTGTTGGTGGGAACAGGAAGGGGGGGGGGGGTTGGCATTGGAGGAGAGGTGTGTGTTTGAGGGGGTGCTGTGGAAGAGGGGGGGGGCTGTAAGGGTGGGTACTGTTTTCTTTTTGTCTTGTGTGTGTGTGTGAGAGAGAGTGTTGGAAGAATATTGTGTGGGGCACTGGTTGTCTGGTTGATTATTACTGTTGTTGTTGTTGTTCTCGTTCAGCAAGTTGTTGTTGTTGTTTTCATGTGCATGACTTTGTAAACCACAAAAAACTCATGTCTCCATATCTCCTTTTTTTCTTTTTCTTTTTTTTTTTTTTTTTGCTTTATGAAAGACATGCATTAATCAAGATTATTCACCAAAGACAGTAAAGCTTCTTTTACAACCAAGTTGAAAGTGATTATTCTTTGTTCTCCAGCCCAGACTTGGTGATGATTGTGTGTGTTTCTGGAATAGAGGGTTTCCTGGGTTTTTTTTATGCAGTCCCAGTGTCTTGTGATCAGAAGGATGTAGATGCACAGTTCTCAATATGCAAACATTTTTGTTGTATGGCCCTTGGTTTTCTGTCAGTCTGTCGTTGTAGATTATGAGCCGCTCATTTCGTACATTTGCAACATGTCGGGGAGGGTGTATTGGTTTGAGGTGCTTTGAGAAAAGAGTGGTTGCTTTGAGGCAAAACTTTGAGAAAAAAAAAAAAAAAAGCGGTTGCTTTTAAGGGAAGAGTGGTTACGTTGGGAAAAAGAGTGGTGGTGCATGGAGGAGTGTCGGTGTGTCTCTTGGTGAGTCGGAGTGTCTGTGCTTGGTCCTTGTGTATGTGTGTGCTTAATTTTGCAGATAGTACATGGCGTGTGGCGTTTTGTCATACTTTTCGTGTGTGTGGTAAACTCTTAATGCACATGACAGCTGTGAATGTGCATACCTGGATGATGTTCTTTCCGATGACTGTAATATTGTCGGTGACTGTGTGTGGTTATGTGATAACTGTCTGAATGTGAAACTGGTACGGTTTTCTTGACAGCCTTGAACGTTTTGTTGGCATCTGCTCCGTTGAAAGGCTTAGGTGTTCTCTTCCTTTCTTGACTCCCTGTTAAGTGACACACCTCTCCAGAGTTGTAGCCTTTGTTTGGTTTCTGCTTTGCTGTTGATTTGCTGTGGATTAGTTTGGGTGTTTAACTGGAAGTGTGGTCTTGAAAAATCTAGAGTGTTTGAATTCAGACTGTAACTTGTTGAAGTTGTAGTGTTTTGCTTTAGTTTTCAGACTGATTTAAGAAAAAAAACCCAGAAAAACAAAGAAATAGAGGAAAAAAAAAGAAAAGAGAAGTCTGGAAACTTAGTTTCAACTTTTCACGGGTGCGAGTGAATGATTTTTTTTTTTTTTTTTTTTTTTTTTTTTTGTAATACTGAAACGTTTGCTGGAAAATGGAACTCCTAAAACTTAGTTTGACCTTTTCATGGGTGTGGGTGATTTAATTTTTGTAGCACTCAAAAGTTTGCGTCTGGCGTACAGGGGCCACTTTACCTGAGTGTCTTAATACTGAAACAAAGGAAAATACAGGCGGGGGAAAAAAAAAGCTAAATTGCCTTATGGAAGTTGTATAATATTTCCACCCTTGATATTAATGACATCATTAGTGTTATAGCAGTCGTACGATTCAGTAAAATACTGGATTCAATAAACATTTAGTACCAGATTATGATATATCAATTTTCCCTTTAAACTGTACTTCTTTTTTTTTTTTGTGGTTGACATAGAATATCTGGCTGTGTCCGCGGCACAAAATCTGTTGAATTCAGAGCATCACAAACTGTATGCTGTAACAAGGTGTTCAGATTCTGACTGCTATAATCTTCTGTTTCTATTTGTAAAGCAACAGAGATTATAGGATTCTTTCTTTTTTTTTAAATTTTGTAGATTAGATACTTGTAGCCAGTGTGTTAGGTACACATAGCTGGTGCATTAGATACATGTAGCTAGTGCATTAGATAAATGTAGCCGGTGAATAAGTTATGCGTAGCCAATAAGCCAGTGCATCAGATACACATAGCCAGTAGACTCTGGTTACAAATAGTGGCTTATCTGGCTATGAAGTATATTGGATGTTAAGTATGTGCATTTGTATGCATGTCGCTTTGTTCGTTTCTTGAACTGTCCTTAGGAATGCGCATCCATTTTTGTGTCGATAGATTTGATAGTCACTCAGTCTACTTGAAAAAGCTCACACACACATGGATAACACTTTTGATATTTACCTGCAGACTTGCCCATACCTGCCAATTTTGTCGTTTAGAGTTTGGACATATCTGGGCACCTGCTTGCTTCGTCTCGTGTGTTTGGTATCCTGCTTTGTCTCAGAGTCACTGCTGTTTTGTGCCTTAACATGGGTAGAGGTTTTCAGGGGGGCTAGGGACAGAGTGCGTGTCTTTCATTTATCTCTGGGAGCATGATCATTAGGTAGCGTAATACTAGGAGCGATGCTTGTAGTGCTGGGAGTGGATTACGCAGCCGTTGGGTTTTGCTCAAGCTGGTCCATTTTCAGTCTTCTGTTAGAATCGTTTCCTCTTTGCATGCATACTTAGACATGCTCATTATACCTTTTTACAATTTCATGTCTGATATCATTTGTAAAAATGAAGAGATGTTAAACTGAAGCACAAAGGAATGAACAGGCTGTCTCTCTTTCTGTCTGTCTGTCTGTCTGTCTTTGTCTCTCTGTCTCTGTCTGTCTCTTTCTCTCTTTCCCTCACACACACACACACACACACACACACACACACACACTCACACACACACACACACACACACACACACACACACACACACACACACTTCTGCCTGTGTCCCACACACTCACCCCACCTCTCCTACAACTCTTATCCCCACCCCTAGTTGTGCAAGGGCCGATGGCCTCACAATTTAACGTTTATCAGTATCAGCGAAACTCTCTCTCTCTCTCTCTCTCTCTCTCTCTCTCTCTCACACACACACACACACACACACACACACACAGAGAAAAGAGAGGGGGAGGGGCATATGCACATAAAAGCCCCAAAATGACACTATCACACTTTTACAGTTGACAGCAGACCAACAGAAAATAGCATTTCTTTAATTTTCTTTTCATAGCAAATTGGCATTATCACCATGGATACGGTATAGTTGACCAGTATTGTGTATGTTCACTTGCCATCATACCAAATAGATGTTATCACCATGGATACGGTAGATTTCACCCACATTGTTTATGTTCATTATTGGTTGTAGCAAATGGGCATTATGCCCATGTACATGGTAGAGTTCACCAGCATCGTGTACGTTCACTTGCGGTCGTACCAAATTTAATGTTATCACCATGTATAGAATAGGGTGGACAAGTATTGTGTGTGTGTGTTCCTGGCAAATGAACTGTGTGTGTTTGTTACTGACAGTGGTGATGTTTTGCCTCCAGAACACTGATCTTGCAAACTTGTTTTTGAAATGTTGGGGCAGTGTTTTGGCTAATGCCTCCCTAGCGTGTGTTGTTTACAAAGTCTGTGGGCTGGGTTTTCCGAGAGGGGGGTTGCATGTATCGGTTGATGAGTATGGGTATTCTGTGTGTGATGAAGTTTTGTCAGGCTCTGTCACGGTGAACCAGATCATTCCTAGAATTGTTGGGGTGTGTGTCATTGTGTGTGTCATTGTGTGTGTGTGTGTGTGTGGACTGCGCTTGACTTGTGATCAGAGCATGTTTGAGACTGTGTGTGGAGTGGGGGTGGGGTGGACGCCTGGGGGGGGGTAGGGGGGGGTAGGGGGGGGGGGGGGCACTCCCATTGCCACCATGTGTGTGTGTGTGTGAGAATGTGTGAGCGTGTTTGTATGCACGTCAGACTTTATGCAATTCTTCCATACTTATAATTGTACATGTATTGAAAAATGAAATCTGTCTTTCCAGCATTGGCATACATATATATATATATATATATATATATATATGTGTGTGTGTGTGTGTGTGTGTGTGTGTGTGTGTGTGTTTTGTTTTTTGTTGTTGTTTTTTACTGGTTGTTGTACTATTTCCATGTGGGTGCCCTAGCATTCAGTGTCTTTGTGGGTGCAGAGAAAAGGAAAACTGTGCATAATTCACATTGTTGTGGTTAGTATTTATTCAGCTGGTGTATATGATTCCTGGCACATTTGTGTATATCAGTGGGCAATACAGAATATGTTACACGTGTTTATCAGCTGTGCAAATGTAGAATTATTCTGTGCTCTGTGTACTTGTTTTTGGTTTTTTTAAATTTTTTATCATGCCTGCGTGTGTGTGTGTGTGCATGTGTGTGTGTGTGTGTGTGTGCACATACGTGCACGCAATATGCATGTTTGTGTGTGTGTGTGTGTGTTCATGCTAAAATGCGTATATCATCATGCGTGTATTTTAAACACACGGCAAATGACTTCTGCACTTCATTTTATTTCATCCATTGGTGGAGATGATGAAAGTGCAGAGAATATAAGACGTTAAACGTGCAGTTAACATCAGTGAATGCATGAAAAAAAAAGGGAGAAAGAAGGTAGTGAAATGAAAAGAAAGTTTAACCCATTCAGCACTGTGGAGCCTTACAAGCCTGGGAGGATTTAACTTAGTTTTGGACGATTGAAAAAAAGAAGAACCGTGGGTGACCACAATGACACATATGTTGCCCTCATGACAGCCGCCCCCCCCCCCGCCCCCCCAACCATGTGACATGAATGACACACACTGACACAGGTTGCCTCGCCTGTTAGTGGTTGCAGCAATTGTTGTTAATGTCATAGTCAGTATCAGAGTTCACTGTATTCATCTTGGAACAGTTTGGAGTAATAAAACATGATTAGTTAGCCATGACCGTTCCTAAACAAAACTTGCACACACACACACACACACACACACACACACACACACACACACACAGTGCTCACAAATGCTTGACCTGTGTGCAAACTTTGTTTGCGACCCAAGAGTTCATCAAGAGTCCTTGTTGTTTATGTTCAGTTTAAAGGTCGAAGAACCATTTTGATTACGGTAATCAGGATTTGAAACTTGAGCACTGCTGAGGCTTTTGCACA
Organism: Babylonia areolata; assembly: GCF_041734735.1. Lineage (NCBI taxonomy): Eukaryota > Metazoa > Mollusca > Gastropoda > Neogastropoda > Buccinidae > Babylonia > Babylonia areolata. The sequence continues at coordinate 6,443,067 of NC_134902.1, read as the reverse complement.
AAAAAAGTACAGGCAATGTTGCCACAGGTTGGAATTAACGAGTTAATTTAAACAAGGAAGTGAATGAAAAAATAAATTGCACTGAAAATGTTGAAATCCTGAACCAAACTTTCTTGGCGATTGCAGAGTTCAGTTCAGGTATCTCACCTTGTCTTGTGAATGATTTTAGTATTTTCTGTTCCTTCTTTTTATTTTCCATGTCTTTTTTTATTCATCATCATCATCATCATCATCATCTTCTTCTTCTTTTATGTGCCAAACTAAAGTCTGCTTGAAGAAGACCTTTGTGTGCAGGCCAACATTTCTTTTGTGTTCATTGGTTCCAGGTGAAATGATTGCCCCATTCTTTTCTGATTCAGTACATATCAGCTGAGCTTCAATTGTGTTATTTCCACCTGTGATTTTATCTTGTTCTCAACTGTTGTAGAGTGTTTGGCGTGCATTATTTCCCGAATGCGTAACATTTTTTTTTTTTTTTTTAAATCGTGATGAATGGTTGTTTCAGTTTTCCACCTGTTCTACATTACTTTCTGAATGCGTAACATTTTTGGAATCGTGACGTATGTTTGTTTCAGTTTTCAAACTGTTCTACATTACTTTCTGAATGGATAACGTTTTTTTTTTTTAGTCGTGACGTATGTTTGTTTCCGTTTTCAACCTGTTCAACATTACTTTCTGAATGCGTAACGTTTTTGGAATCGTGACGTATGTTTGTTTCAGTTTTCAACCTGTTCTACATTACTTTCTGAATGCGTAACGTTTTTTGAATCGTGACGTATGTTTGTTGTCAGTTTTCACCCAGCTGTGCACACACAGAGAGTGTGTACATAGTTAGACTTTGAAGTAATGCACTCTTGTCTTAGGAGGCACAGCGACAGAATCGGACACCAGGTGTTCACCAGTGACCAGGGTTCGAGCCCCCCGTTTTGCCCTGGTGTTGTGTCCTTGGGGAAAGGCTTTTTGCTCCAGTTTCCCTCACTCCACCCAGGTGTGAACGGGTACCTGACTTTGGTTCAGGGAGGTTAAAACGATGTAAAGAAAAGACTGGTCCAGCCTCCATATGTCCAGCCCTAGACTAAGTGGACAAAAGCACGTGGTCCAGCTTTCAGATGTCCAGCCCTAGACTAAGTGGACAAAAGGATCCAGCCTTCATATGTCCAGCCCTAGACTAAGTGGATAAAAGCATGTGGTCCAGCCTTCATACGTTCAGCCCTAGACTAAGTGGATAAAAGGACTGGTCCAGCCTTCATATGTTCAGCCCTAGACTAAGTGGATAAAAGGACTGGTCCAGCCTTCATATGTTCAGCCCTAGACTAAGTGGACAAAAGCACGTGGTCCAGCCTTCATATGTCCAGTCCTAGACTAAGTAGATAAAAGGACGTGGTTTAGCCTTCATATGTCCAGCCCTAGACTAAGTAGATAAAGGGACCCAGCCTTCATATGTCCAGCCCTAGACTAAGTGGATAAAAGGACGTGGTCCGGCCTTCATATGTCCAGCCCTAGACTAAGTGGATAAAAGGACGTGGTTTAGCCTTCATATGTCCAGCCCTAGACTAAGTGGATAAAAGGACGTGGTTTAGCCTTCATATGTCCAGCCCTAGACTAAGTGGATATAAATTTCCTGCCCCGATGGCCGTAAAAGACTTAAAAGACCGCTAACCTTAAATCTTAAAACTTTTAGCTCTTGATTTTTTTTTCAGTAAGATATTGATGTTGAAACTGGACATCTTTGTTTTGAATTGTTCAGAATGAGTTCTCCACTGTCTGCATGGTACGATCACTGGTTAGCTGTTCCCCAGAGCAGCGCGTTTTGACTGATTCTCTCTTGCCGCCTACATCGGCATCGTGTTTTTCCACTCCCATCAGGAGTTACAAGTGGTACCAAACCTTTCACAAGAGGAACTTAGATCGTGAACAGGTCACTGCGTCACGTAGGTCTAGCCCAGGGAAGAGCTGTAATGGGTCAGTTTGGTTTTGTACAAGTGATACCCTGACTTATTTGTGAAATGAAGGCATGCACTAATTGAAGAGTGGCAAAGAGAGATCCCAATACCATCAAGTGAAAAAGGAGTGTTTTGGAGCTTTGGTTTTTTTGTTGTTTTTTTAGCAGTAATAATTGTGCACAGTAAGGTATTTGTGCAAAGGGTATGGCAAAACATATGTCAGTGATTTAGGGCAAATTGTGTATACATCATTTCATTTTTTTTAAAATCATTTGTCATGTGAGAAAGTGAAGTATGTTTTTGTCATATTGCACAGCCAGTTTGAGTTACGGGTTTGTAGCCACTGGGAGATTTTGAATCAAACAGCTGAAGCTGTATGTTTGAATAGTTGGGTTCCATTTTCGGTGATGATTTCTTCTTAAGAGGCTGGAAAGTGGGTATTATCAAAATGGCAGAACTGTCGGGTTGTCTTGGTACCTTTTGTTGGGGGTGATGGAAATCCAGAGTTTTGATTATCCTTGTGTGTGTGTGTGTGTGTGCGTGTGCGCGTGTGCGTGTGTGTGTGTGTGTGTGTTGGCTGGGGTCTCCTGAACTGAATTCTGCCAGCTGTGAAATGAAAATGCCCCCATATCTCTGGAACCATGGGAGCTGATGTTCTGTGTCTGTGGTTCCATCAGCTCTGCAGAGTACACGTCTCTGTGGTGTTTGTGTCATCACCTGAGTGTGGTGCTGGCTCAGTTGCCGTCTTTTTCCTTCCCCACCACATATACCTGGGACATTGAACTCTCCTGGTAGGTTTCGAACTTGGGACTCATAATGCAAGATCCCTTTCATTGTGTTTATGTACTTTTGGTGATTCCCCCCCTCCCCCCCCCCCCTTTCCACCCTCCCCCCACAGAATGCATAAACTTTTGCACTGTTGTGATCATGTTTTGTCAGCATTTTTAGATCTCTTGACCCCACCCAAAAGCGGAGTATGGCTGCCTACATGGCAGGGTAAAAACGGTCATACACGTAAAAACCCACTCGTGAACACACGAGTGAACGTGGGAGTTGCAGCCCACGAACGCAGAAGAAGTAGAAGAAGATCTCTTGAGAAGTCTGTGTGATTGAACTTGAAAACAGGTGGAGAAATTTGACAGCATGATGCACATTTACAAAGAAGAATAGTTACCATAATGTATCGACCATAAGGTGTTGATGTTTTCCTCATATGCCCCATAATAAGGTGCGTATAAGGTGTGGTTAAAATCTGTTGAAATGCGTTGGGATGGTTCCCAAAGGCAAACTAGCCCACAAGGCTGCAGCACTAAGAGCCAGTGCAATCTTGTGTCCTAGTTTAAGTGTCATAATCCTTCTCAAAAGACTAAGCTGTAAATGAATTCCCATTGGATTGGAGAAACTATTGATCATACAGCTCTCACTTTGTTTCTCATGAACGTTCATGTTACTAACATACCTGGAGAAACCATTGATCATACAACACTCACGTTGCTGTTTCTCGTGAACGTTCATGTTACTAACAGTCCTGGAGAAACCATTGATCATACAACTCTCACGTTGCTGTTTCTCATGAACGTTCATGTTACTAACATACCTGGAGAAACCATTGATCATACAACTCTCATGTTGCTGTTTCTCATGAACGTTCATGTCACAGCTGGGGGTGGTTTTTTTTGTTTTGTTTTGTTTTGTTTTTTCCTCTGTCAATGTCTTCTAACGTTCTGTGTCTGTCTCCTCACTCTGTGCTGCGAATTGATGGGGCACTCTCTACTGTGTATTCTATTGTATTGTATCACCCTGTTGTGTCACAACAGATTTCTCTGTGTGAAATTCGGGCTGCTCTCCCTAGGGAGAGTGCGTCGCTACACTGGGTTTACTTCCCACATGCGGCAGGTAGTACTGGATTTACATGGTTACCAGAAGCAGAGAAGAGCCTCTGACCTGACATCAGTCCACACTGTGTTCAGTTCGGAAGTCCGTCTGGCGTTCTGAGGGGTGGGGTGGGGTGGGGGTAGTCGTGGATGGCTGAAGAGGTGTGGTGTCCTGACCGTCGCCACCCATGTTTTTTTGTTGTATTTTTCCATGCCTGCAGCTTTTGTTTGTTTCTCCTATCGAAGTGGATTTTTTCTACAGAATTTTGCTAGGGATGATCCTTTTTGTTGCCGTGGGTGTTTTTTTTTTTATATGTATGCTAAGTGCATGCTGCACATGTGATTTCGGTTTATCGTTTCATCCGAATGATTAGCATCCAGACCACCACTCGGGGTCTAGTGGAGGGGGAGAAAATACCGGTGACTGTGGGATTCGAACCAGTGCACTCCGGTTCTCTCACTTCCTAGGTGGATGCGTTACCGCTGGGCCATCCCTTCACATGCTGACAGATGCTGACGTTCAGCACGGTGTTCCTTCCTGTTACCACAGTGACTATTGTGTTTCTCTGCTCATCAGAACATATCATGGTATCGCATGTCCTGTTGTCATCAAGTGTACTTTGGTCACAAGAAATGATTGGGTGATTAGTTCAAGTACGAACGTAAGGTTGAAAATTGAAATAGAGATACAGAATGTCTGTGCATGCGCGCACGTGCACGCACACACACACACACACACGCGCGCGCGCGCGCACACACACACACATGCAGAGTCATGTCTCCATGCATGCCATGCCATTACCGCATCACTCCTGTTTGGAGGCTTGCCATTGCTCTGCAGTTATGAGAGTTATCCATTCCATCCGAAAATTCAGCACAGCTTTTCAGGTCCTTGTGTGTGTGTGTGTGTGTGTGTGTGTGTTTTCTATTTACTTTTTACTTTTTTTTTTCTTTGTGTGTGTGTGTGTGTTATTGTTTTGTTTTTGTGTTTGTTGTTGTTGTTTGTTTTTTTTTGGGGGGTTGGGTTTTTTTTTTTTTGTTGTTGTTGTTGTTGTTTTTTTTGGGGGGTGGGGGGGGTTGTTTGGGGTTTATTTGTTTGGTTTTTTTCCACTTCTTCTGTTCAACCCAACCCCCACCCCCCATACCTTTTTTTTTTTTTTTACAGTGAAGAGAGTACACTTTTCAACTGTTTCTGCATTTTGTGCTTTTTGGGGAGGGGGGGGGTCTTTTTATTACTTTTTGTGCATATATCTTTTATGTTTACTGGTCATTACTATGTTTCCCACCATCTTTTTCCTTGAAAGTGGAGAGAGTTAAATTAACTTTTCAGCTGTCCCTGCATTTTGTGTTTGTTTCTGTTGCTGTTTTTTTAATTACTTTTTTTCTTTTTTTTTTTGGTCCGTATATGTCTTTACGTAAGATGATCATATCTGTGTTACCACAAGTTTTTTTTTGTTTGTTTGTTTTATTCCTTGTGGGAGGAATAATGGGGGATGGTTTGGTTCTGGTGGCACCTGTCAGGTTTTAGTTGCACATTAGTGGATGTCAGTGTACAGTACTCTGTGTTTATCCTGGGTAAGACGGGCGCAATAGCCGAGTGGTTAAAGCGTTGAACTTTCAATCTGAGGGTCCCGGGTTCGAATCACGGTGACGGCGCCTGGTGGGTAAAGGGTGGGGATTTTTACGATCTCCCAGGTCAACATATGTGCAGACCTGCTAGTGCCTGAACCCTCTTCGTGTGTAAATGTATGCAGAAGATCAAATGCGCACGTTAAAGATCCCGTAATCCATGTCGGCGTTCGGTGGGTTATGGAAACAAGAACATACCCAGCATGCACACCCCCGAAAACGGAGTATGGCTGGCTACATGGCGGGGTAAAAACGGTCATGCACGTAAAAGCCCACTCGTGTACATGCGAGTGAACGTGGGAGTTGCAGCCCACGAACGCAGAATAAGAATAAAAAATAGAATAAATCCTGGGTAAAAATAAGTCCAGTGGTGTCGTTTGTCGAGAGAGAGAGAAAAAAAAGTCACCGTGATGATTTTTGGACAAGGGTGGGTGTAAGAACTTCGCACTGTCTCCCCGGATTGAACTTTGTGATCATTGTGGCTAGAAGCAACAACAGTAGCCATGCTGTGGTGATAATGAGGATGTGATAATAGTAATCATCATCATCATCATCGTCATCTTCCCATGTGCCGTGGGCAGTCCATTTCTTTATGCAGATTATGTTATAGACATGCACACCATGTCACAGGTTTATATGATCATTTTTGCCATGGCTGTCGTTTTACAGACTGTGTATAGGTAAAGCCAGGTAGCATGTTTCTAAGCAGATGATACTGGTGTAACTTATATTTATATGTACTGTTATAGGTGGTACCTTCATCTCATCGTCTGTCTGTGCGTGTTAATGGTCCCCTTCATGCGTTGTCAAGCGCTGTATGTCTCACAGTCCCATCTCTCTTTCAGGGTTGGGTTTTTGACTCACTTGTGTAAAAAAAAAAAAAGTGAGTCTATGTTTTAACCCGGTGTTCGGTTGTCTCTGTGTGTGTGTCTTTGGTAAACTTTAACATTGACATTTTCTCTGCAAATACTTTGTCAGTTGACACCAAATTAGGCATAAAAATAGGAAAAATTCAGTTCTTTCCAGTCATCTTGTTTAAAACAATATTGCACCTCTGGGATGGCCACAAAAAAATTTTAAAAAATGAACCCTAATTATATGCAAACTGCATTTACTGTTATATTTATATTTTTTGTATTCTCTGAACTTGGCACTTTGATCTGATATTCTGACACAACAAAAAGAGCAGTCATTATTATCATTTTTTTTTGTTCAAACAGGAACTTCTTTTGCTCAGCATGGAAGTTTTATTTATTTTTGCAAACGTTTTGGTGCAGATAGTAAAAAAAAAAAAAAAAAAAAAAAAAAAAAGGGGGAAATTACTCTGTAATTAATGCTAGGGGACTTAATTTGCCACAAGTGAGTCTTGAAGGCCTTGTCTCTCTTGTTTTATTTTTTTGTTTGTTTGTTCTTTGTTTGTATGTTTGTTTTGTCTTCCTTTGTTTTCTGTCATCTCGAAGGTGGCCAAATGGTTCAGACGCTCACCTGCTAATAATCCAGAGTCCACGAGGGTCCGTGTTCAAATCCTTCTCTCGCTCTTTCTCTCCAAGTTTGACTGCAGAAATCAAACTGAGCGTCTAGTCGTTCGGATGAGACGAGAAACACAGGTCCAGTGTGCAGCACGCACTTGGCGCACTGGAAAAGAACCCATGGCAACGAGAGTGTTGTCCTCTGGCAACATTCTGTGGAAGAAATCCACTCTGGCATGTAGACAGATATACGCACTCAAGGCCTGACTAAGCGCGTTGGGTTATGTAAGCTGCTGGTCAGGCATCTGCATGGCAGATGTGGTGTAGCGTATGTGGATTTGTCCGAACGCGCTGACGCCTCCTTGAGAAACTGAAACTGAACATGAAACTGTCATCTTTCTATGTGTCCCTCTCCTCACTCTTCCCTTCTCCCTCGTCATTCGGGGGTGGGTGTGTGTGTGGGGGGGGGGGGGGGGGGGGGGGGGGGGGGAGGGGGAGCTGTTTGTGTCGTTGGTACTGCAGTCATAGAGGCTACAGTGCTTTTCATGACCTATAGGGGTCATTGTGATTTTGGTGTGTACATAGGTTTCGGTCGGAAACTGTGGGTGTGTGATTGTGGGGTCTCAATGAATGTTGCTGGAGAATAAAATGGATATATATATTATTTTCATTGTGGTTGTCTTTTTTTATGCAGGAGAATACATGTGTGTGTGTATTTGTGCATGTGTGTGTGTGTGCGTGCGTGATGTATTTACTTTCCTGTTGGCATTGTGTGAGTTTCAGAGTGTGACTACTCTTCAGCTGTATACGTGTGTTAAATGCATGTATAAGCACATGTTTGTAAAAGTAAGCAAATTTATATCTGTGTGCTCACATTTTTTAATCAAATACATTTTATTGTTTCAACAAGCAAATCAGATATCAAAACTCACAGAAGAAAATAAAATAAAATAAAACAAGGCAATTATTTCAACATGCAACATAAATCTAAACCAAGAAGCTAAGCTGAAGCAAAAGAAAACATTTCCACATGCCAGTTTAAAGTGAAGATGATGACACATACTTCTTGAATCAGAGTTTAATGAAATCTCTATTACACAGTGACGTACACATGGAGAGAGATGATCTTTGTCTGGGACATTCATGAAATAAGGAGTTCAAGTGATCGTCTTTGGCTGTCATGTAAGAATAACCATGGACACTTTACTTTCTGTTCATCCATACCTCATAGGCAGACACAGCAGCAGAAATAAATAAACTGTCGATAATGTATAATCACATCTACATGCATACCTACATACATGCACAAATGCACAAGCACACTGTGATATATATATACATTTATATGCACATTCTTGTCTGCACACACACACACACACTCACACAGTCACACACACACACACACACACACATTCACACACTCTGTCTCATACACACATACAGCCATAACCCTTTTGACAAAACAGTCAATATATGCCAACCACTTATGACGAAAACCTCATTTTTAAATTAAAACACCTTCCTTTCCTCCAGTTCACCCCGCGTTAAATTATTCATTCATGATGATAAAATAACGAGCAGACAGGATGGAGGGGAGTGTATGTAGACTATTGCCAAGCTGTCCAGGGTGCTAGTCCTTGGGCGCTCAGACGTAGTACCCAGACACGGCGTGTTTGAGGCAGCAGACTGCAGATAAAGCCAGAACCTGGGAACACAGTTCAGTTCAGTTCAGTTCAGTTCAGTTTTTTCAAGGAGGCGTCATTGTGTTCGGACAATTCCATATATGCTACGCCACATCTGCTAAGCAGATGCCTGACCAGCAGCATAACCCAACGTGCTTAGTCAGGCCTCGAGGGAAATAGATAATGATAGTAATACTGAAAAAAATAATAACGATATGAAAAAATATATATAAATAACATGAATAACAATATTGATAGAATTAATATATAAATGTATATAAAAATAAAGGTAACAAACATGCACACACATGACATTCTTTGTATATGTATTATGACATTCATTGCATGTATATTATGACATTTGTTATATGTATTGTGACATTCATAGTATATATATTATGACATTCATTACATGTATTGTGACATCCATTGCATATATATTATGATATTCATTGTACATGTATTGTGACATTCATTGTATATATATATTTATATTTATATATATATTATTATTATTATTATTATCATCATCATTATTATTACATTACATTCATTGTATAGGTGTTATTACATTCATTGTATATATATTATGATATTCATTGTACATGTATTGTGACATTCATTGTATATATATATTTATATATATATTATTATTATTATTATTATCATCATCATTATTATTACATTACATTCATTGTATAGGTGTTATTACATTCATTGTATATATATTATGATATTCATTGTACATGTATTGTGACATTCATTGTATACTTATTATGACATTCGTCGCATGTATTCATTGCATATATATATATATATATATATATATATATATATATATATATATATATATATATATATATATATATATATATATATATGATATTCATTGCACATGTATTATAACAACCTTGTATGTATTATAACATTCATTGTATAGGTATTATGACATTTATTGTATATGTATTATAACATTCTTGTATGTATTATAACATTCATTGTATAGGTATTATGACATTTATTGTATATATATTATAACATTCTTGTATGTATTATGACATTCATTGTATAGGTATTATGACATTCATTATATATCTATTATGACATTCATTGTATAGGTATTGTGACAATCATTGTATATATATCATAACATTCTTTGTGACATTGTGAGGAGGAAGGTGGCAGGATGGATAAGACGCTCGATCATCTGCCAATTCAGAGTCCCTGAGGGTGTGGGTTTGAATCCTGCTCTCACCCTTTCTCCCAAATTTGACTGGAAAATACATAGCCATCCACCTGATGACCAGATGCCTCACCTGCAGCGATTCCAGCAGACAATCATATTCCGACTACGCACGGGGCACTGCCGCCTGCGAGACCACATGTACCGAATGAAGCTGTCACACACTCCTGACTGCCCACAAACCCGGGAGCACATCCTGCAGTCCTGCCCCCTGTATCAAGATGCACGGACCCAGCAGTGGCCCTATGGAGCCACACTGGCAGAAAAGCTCTGGGGCACCAAAGAAGACCTCATCAAGACCACCACCTTCATTTCCAGCATAGGACTGCAAGTCTGAGACTATGATCACGGGGAACGCAGAAGAAGAAGAAAAAAGACTGGAAAATCAAACTGAGTCATTTGAAGGAGACGATAAACCGAGGTCCCATGCTCAAGGAGCAGTTGGCACAATGAAAAAAAGAACCCATTGCCAACGAGAAAGTTATCCTCCGGTAAAATTCAGATCCGCTCTGATGATTATACAAAAACATATGCATGACCTGAAGTGCCTGACAAAGCATGTTGGGGTTATACCTTGGGGTAGCATATATGGATTTTTCCGAACGCAGTGACGTTTCCCTGAGAAACGGAAACTGAAACAGTAACATTTTTCAATAGAATACTGTTTAAACCAAGTGTGACAGGTATGTATTTGCATGATAGTCGTGTCCGATTGTGACCATCAGAACAGCAGAGGAGGCAACTGCTGTCCCGACTATCTGGACTAGAACTTGATGGTACTTGAGAGTGTATTGACCAAGTTACCCCCCCCCCCCCCCACCCCCCACTCTCTCGGCCATGAGGGTTTTAGGACAGTCGGCGTTGGGATGGTTCCCAAAGGCCAGCAAGCTCCCAAGAGCTCTGCATGACTTCCCACTGGAGTGGATAAACACATTGACCAAATAGCCCTCACTTTGCTGTTGGGCAAAAACTGTAAACTTAAGTCAATCAGTGACATAAACTCATACATACTGGCCGTTCCATATGGAACACTGTTTAAAACCCAGTGTGTTAGGTATTGTGTCCATCGTAGCCTTTCTATAAATAGACATTACACGTCAATCTAAAACAGAACCGGATATGCGCATAACAGAATGCGCAAATGATATCAACCGTTGCTTGAAGTAAAAAAAGCTCAGTGAAACTGTCACCAGTAATCTGTCGTGGTATTCATGTATGCGCGAGCCGTATGATAGTCAGTCGTGTCCGACTATGACCATCAGAACAGCAGAGGAGGTAACTGCTCTCCCGACTATCTGGGCTAGAATTTGTTTATAGTGGAGAGTGTCTTGCCCAAGTTACATCCCCATCCTGCACATACATACACCAACATCACACACACACACACACACACACACACACACACACACACACACACCATAAAAGAAGGTACACTGACCATGGACGCTGCCACGCCGGCCACTGTCCATCCAGCAATGATGACCATGTGACGTAACCAGTCTGTCAGCAGTGGACCACACCCCTGATTCCACAACACACACCTCGGTTATTCATTTGTGTGTGTGTGTTGGGGGTGTGTGTGGGGGGGGGGGGTGCGGGAAAGGGGGAGGAGGGTAGGAGGGATGCGTGCGTGTGGGGGTCGGGGGGTGGGTGCGTGTGTGTGTGTGTGTGTGTGTAAGGGGGGTGCGTGGGTGTGTGTGCGTGCATGTGCATTTCAATCATCATAAAAAAGGAAGTTGTTTCACTCTATCTTAGAATGTAATATTATCTTACCCGAATGTGTGTGTGTGTGTGTGTGTGTGTGTGTATTTCACACAATAATTGATAGTGCGTGGTGATCTGGGAAGGATGTGCCAGATACTCACTGGTGTTTCTCTTTGATACGTGCTGATGAGCATTTTGACTGATGGGCGCAATAGCCGAGTGGTTAAAGCGTTGGACCTTCAATCTGAGGATCCCGGGTTCGAATCTCGGTAACGGCGCCTGGTGGGTAAAGGGTGGAGATTTTTCCGATCTCCCAGGTCAACATAGGAGCAGACCTTCTAGTGCCTGAACCCCCTTCGTGTGTATTCGCAAGCAGAAGATGAAATACGTACATGAAAGATCCTGTAATCCATGTCAGTGTTTGGTGGGTTATGGAAACAAGAACATACCCAGCATGTCCATCCCCGAAAACGGAGTATGGCTGACTACATCGCGGAGTAAAAACGGTCGTACACGTAAAAACCCACTCGTGTACATACGAGTGAATGTGGGAGCTACAATCAACGAACGAAGAAGAAGAGAAATGAGCCGAAAGAAAATTTTCTGTGTTCAATGATTGAAGCAGAGAATAAAACATTTTGAATTGAACTGAATGTTATTGTGAGGGGGCGGAATGACCAGGACTCCCCCATAGGAAAACCATATAGCACGTGGACCTCAGCCTCAGAAGAACGGTCAGGACACCACACCTCTTCAGCCATCCAGGACTACATCCACCCCACCCCACCCCTCAGAACGCCAGACGGACTTCCGAACTGAACAGACAGTGTGGATTGATGTCAGGTCAGAGGCTCTTCTCTGCTACTGGTAACCATGTAATCCAGTACTACCTGCCGCATGTGGGGAGTAAACCCAGTGAAAATCCAATCTGGAGAGGGATAGTCACTGCCAGATTTGGCACATCATTACAGATGGCTTAAGGGAGGTGGCTGCTGGCCCCCTACACATGACGTACAGCGTATCAGTGTGTGGATACGCCGTGGCGCCCACGAACCAGCCCCCATGTATGGATCAAATACGAAGTGGTCATCCCAAGGGCGGTGGAGGCGGAAGAGGAGACATCCCCCAACGGCTGCAATGGTGGATGAGGATGTCAAACAATGGGTAGGGAGACTTGCGAGCACGCAGCTAGAACTGCCGTGGACCCACAACATTTAGGGCTTGTCTGCCTTGAGTGTGAAGTGTGAAGAAAGGCCATTCTCAGCGATGCGCCGTGGAGCGCTAAAAGGGCGCAGTGAGACACATGCAGAACACTGCTGGCCATCCACTGCATCCTGATCTATCTCCAGCCGTCTCGACCATGTCTTGCCACTGGGTCCAGATAGGCCGGGACGAGAGAGTGAGGCTGACGACCTGCACAACTCTCCCTCACTTCAATCCAAGTCAAGCGCAAGTCATGACTTCAAACTACACCGCAACACATCAAGCCCTGTGGCGGTGGGGGAGTGTGGAAGCAGCCGGGTGCAGATACACTGGGAACTGTGGTCACAAAGCTGCACACATGCGGTCCAGGGCATAGGGTCGCTCTCTACTGGACTGAAGCAGCAGTGGAGTTCAGCACCCCCCTGGGTGTCTGAGCAGCCCTCTTTGGATCGCTCTGCTCACCTCTATGGAGGAAGGGGCTAGAAAAGGTACCTCAAACATTACCTGCTTCACTTCTCCCTGGCCAGCTTACCGCGGCTGGTGGGGATCCCTCATAGCGGTCGACCAACAAAAAAGAAAAAGAAAGTGATGGTGCTCACCCTTGACATATGGAACGTGAGAACTCTGCTGGATAACATCAAGGCAGACAGACCAGAGAGAAGAACTGCACTGGTTGTCAAAGAGCTAGCTCGCTACAATGTGGACATAGCAGCTCTCAGCGAAACGCGCCCAGCAGACAAGGACCAGTTTACAGAACGTGGTGGTGGATACACGTTCTTCTGGAGTGGTCGCAGCAGCATTGAACGACGAGAAGCAGGCGTGGGATTTGCCATCAAATTTCACCTGGCCTGTAACCTCAACAAGCTTCCAAAGGGTATCAACGACCGTCTGATGACACTTCAGCTCCACTTTCAAACAATAAAAGTGCAACGTTGATTTGTGCCTGACTGCCACCATGACCAATCCGGATGACATGAAAGACAAGTTCTGTGAAGAACTCGACACTCTCATTTCAGCAGTCCCACAGTCAGAGAAGCTCATTGTTCTAAGGGACGTCAATGCCAGAGTAGGGACAGACTACCAAACCTGAGAAGGGATCATTTGAAGATACGGCACTGGCAAGTGTAGCAACAACGGCCTTCTGCTCCTCAAGACGTGTGCCACACATGACCTTGTCATCACCAGCACCCTGTTCCGCCTACCCACCCGTAAGAAGACGCTATGGATGCACCCTCGCTCGAGGCACTGGCATCTTATAGACTACGTCATCAGAGGGACAGGTTGGACGTCAGAGTGACGAGAGCCACGTGTGGTGCCGACTGCTGGACTGACCACCACCTCATTCTGTCCAAGTTCAGGCATCGAATTCTGCCCATGAGAAGACCCCAAGGTCAGAAGACTGCAAAGATGCTGAATGTCTCGAGCTGAAAAGCAGCAAAGTTGCAGAAGAACTCGCCAACGACCTTGAAGGCAGACTGCCAGACACACCACAGGAAGACGGCACCAGCTATGAGGAACAGTGGATGGTCTTCAGAGACGGTGTCTACACTACTGTCCTCCAACATCTTGGACCAGCAATCTGAAGAAACCAAGACTGGTTCGATGAGAATGATGAAGAAATACAGGCATTGATAACAGAGAAAGTCATCAGTTCAGAGCGCATCACAACGACCCCACGTCACAAGCCAAGGAAGATGCCCTTGCTAACGTGAAAATAAAGGTGCAGAGAAAACTTCGCGAGATGCAGGACAGCTGGTTCAGCAAGAAGGCGGATGAAATCCAGGGCTACGCAGACAGCCACGACACAAAGCGCTTCTACGATGCGCTTAAGGATCCGATGCAATCCCTGCTGAGGTATGCAAAGCAGGAGGCCCTGCCATGATGCAAAGGCTGATTGAAGTCTTCCAGTCCATGTGGAACGAGGGACAGATCCCGCAACAGCTGAAAGATGCCGCATAGTCCACATCTACAGGAGGAAAGGCAATCGCCAGTCTTGCGACAACCACCGAGGCATCTTCCTCTTGTACATTGCTGGAAAGATTCTGGCCAGTGTCCTGCTCAACTGCCTTCTCCAACATCTTGAGCAAGGTGTCCTCCCAGAAAGCCAGTGCAGCTTCCATGCTGAATGTTGAACTGCGGACATGATTTTTGCTGTTCGCCAACTCCAGGAAAAATGCCAGGAGCACAGCGACCTCATCATGACCTTTGTTGATCTGACCAAGGCTTTTGATACGGTCAGCAGAGAAGGCTTGTGGAAGATCATGGAGAAGTTTGGCTGCCCCAGCAAGTTCATCACAATCGTCCGGCAGCTCCACGATGGCATGATAGTGAAAATACTGGAGGACGGTGACGAGTCAAAGGCCTTCTCAGCGACAAACGGCGTCAAACAAGGCTGCGTTCTTGCCCGGCTCTGTTCAGCATGGTACCCTCTGCCAAGCTGACAGATGCCTACCATGACTGCGAAGAAGGAATCCACGTCAGGCACAGGACTGGCGGTCTTTTGGGATTCGCCTCTTTTCCATCCTCCGCAACATCGCTGGACCATTTGAGAGACCGGCATTGTGTCTATAGACTTATCCCTCTTCAGCAGATGGGTGTTAGGAACTGACCCTGTCTTGCTGTGAAATACCCGGGGTACGTCTGAGGTGATGTAGGCGGAAGGAGTTCAGCTTTTCCCCTTGTCCATGGAGAATGGCTGCCTTCATGGCGGGGTATTCAAAACAGTCATAGCCGTAAAATGTTACATGTCTGTATGAGCGTGTGTGTGTGTGTGACTAAAACCTGATTGAATGATAGAGGAAACGAGTGATGAGCGCTCCCCAATGGCAGCTGTCAGTCGGCTCTACCCAGGTAGGCAGCCTGTTGTGTAAATGACTCCGTGTTTGTAAAGCGCTTGGAGCTTGGTCTCTGAGAAAAAAGATAAGCGCTATATAAGTATCCACATCATCACCATCATCACCGTCGTTGTCGTCGTCATCATCATCGTCGTCGTCATCATTATCATCGTCGTCGTCATCATCATCGTTGTCGTCGTCGTCATCATCATCGTCATCGTCGTCGTCACCACCATCATCATCATCATCACCGTCATCATCATCGTCATCACTGCCATCGTCGTCTTCATCATCGTCATCATCATCGTCGTCGTCATCATCGTCGTCATCGTCATCATTATCATCATCGTCGGTTTGAATGAAATCAGACCATATTGCTTATCGCCCGGCCGATCACCGTGTATTCAGGGCTGCCTGTATCTAGGATGGGCTGTCCGTGCATCGTGGGCGCTAAGCACGTACCTTTGTGCGGCAGACCTTCAGTTTAGTGCTTTCTGTGTTTGAGTAGGAGTTGGTGATTGCAGTGACTGGAGTAACCATGTGTTTGTTCTGTATCGTCCCTGTGTTCTGTGTGGCTTGTTCAGGATTCAAGAGGCTATGCCAGTCTTGAATAAAAGCTAATTTGTGTTTGCACATTTCTTCTGTCTTTGCTGCTGTGTGCACATGTCAAATGATCGGTTTCAGGACAGGTCCGGCGCTTCCTTTCTTGAGGAAGTGTCTGGGTTTGTTCCAATGTACCTTTTATTTACCTGTGTGCTAGCTGAATCGGTAGCGTAAGCAGCACTGAATTGAAGTTGTGTACCTTGTGAATGGAGAGAGTTACCACTCTTTACTATTTACTAGTATCATAGCCCGAGTTGTGTCTGTCCATTCACGACGTCTTTATTCCTGTTTGACGACGACCAAAAAAAGCTGACAGGGGGTCGTGGTTGGCATTCACTGGCTCTGGCTTACGTTGAAATCATCCCAGCATTTAGAGGTCTCATTTGACTGCTGTCTTTTAATTGTTCGCATCACCGACACAAATTATCTCTGTTTCTTTGTGTGTACTCTCTCTCTCTCTCTCTCTCTCTCTCTCTCTCACCACCACCACCACCACCATCAAGAACAACAACAACGATAGAGTCACCTTTTCATAAATCTGCTCAGGGTGTAAAAGAGCACTGCCGTTGCCAAGGTTACAGTCTGTGACGTTGTGCTGTGCCACACAGCAGGAGAGGGGAGCCACCTGTCGGACAGTGTGGTCGGGAAGGGAAAGCACTCTGGTGGTGTAGAAGGGAGTTAACTGCCAGTCGCTGCTGTCCTTGATCCCACAACACCACCACTGTACAACAACAACAACGATGATAACAGTAACAATGAGAACAACAACAACATCAACAACACTATTACTAATGTGTGCACAGCGTTCTACATTTTGAAAAAAAAAAATCTTCTGTTATTGTTTATTTATTTGTTGTGCAACCAGCAACAATCTACTTGAAGAACTGGTCATCAACCCCATCCACATGTAATATGCGGCTTCTGTTCAAATGTGGGTGTGGGTGTGCACAAGTTTTTAGATTGATATGCACTTGTATGTATCCTAATTTCTACTGTATCTGTGTTTATGTACTATCCCCCCCAATATTCCTTGTGACCCCGGTACACTTGGTAATAAAGACATATTCTATTCTATTCTATTCTATTTATTTCAACCATCATCAATGGGCCTCCCACACTCTCAACATTCAGATGGCACGGACCGGACACAGGCTGTGTTCCACAAATGATGAACGACAGATTTACTAGGCCGGCGGCTCAGACGTCTTCCTGTTGTGCTTGCGGGAGAACTTGAGGTTCGTCAAGAACTTGGGGTCCGCCCCTTTCATGGATGGGTACCTGACAGTCTTGGGCCTCCTGATGCCATTTCTGTGAGCCTTCTTGTTCTGGTTGTGAGTGGTATGGTTCTTGGACTTTTTTTTTTTTTTTTTTTTCTCTTTTTTTTTTCTCTTTTTTTTACCTCTGATGATGGTTTCACAGATACACTGCAAAGCCCACACGAGCGATTTCAGTCGAACGGAAGAGCTTTTGCTTTTTATTATCGTTGGATTAAATTTCCCTACTCAAACTAGGCGTACGATGGCTCAGTGGTTAAAACGTCTGCCAGAAAAGGTGACTCAGTTCTGAAGTGGCGACCACCCTAGAGGCGCGGGTTTGAACCTGCTGAGGACCAGGGGGGTGGGGGAGGGGGGAAAGGCGGCAATACAAGGGCATCCAGGAGTCATGACCTGGGTGCGGCCCGGCCCCCTTGGAGTGTAAGGAGTTAAGGTCCGAAACACTTGACTGAGGAGGGGGGGGGGGGGGGGGGGGGGGCTTCTTCTCTGAAGACCTTGTACTGTCCCGCTCTCCCGAGAGTTTCTTAGCGCAATCTGTTTACTTCCCGTTATTTTCTGCTTTGTGCGGTCCAGATTACTGATTATATGACTTTGGCTGTGTGGGGATACTGTGTTTAATATGAATGGGTGTTTTTGTTGGGATGTGGGGGGCATGGTGGGACTCTGTTGGTCTGTGCAGGTAGTGAATATGTCGCCGGCTTTTTTTTTGGGGGGGGGGTCGGCAAAACGTGTCAACAATTTCTGTTTTGGTGACTGTAAAGTAGTCTCAGTTGTGTCTTGAATCTTGTACTTCCACCACCACCACCACCACTACTACCACTGCTATCGCTTGATCGATCGATAGAGATAAATAAATACATGCATATACGTATACCTACCTCCCTACCTACCTACCTACATATATGCGTAAGTAGGTACATACAAGCAGACAGACATACGTACATACGTAATTTCATACGTGAACGCACGCTCGCGCGCGCGCGCACACACACACACACACACACACACATTCCCCGCCCTTAACCCACCCAGGCGCCATCACTATGACCAGGATTCGAACACAGGCCCCTCAGACGCTTTAACCACTGACTCAGCCGCTGTTGCGCTCGCCGACCTATCTGTCCGACTCATCCACCTTATTATTCGTTTGTCTATCGATCTCTGATGTATGTGGGTGGGTAACCCTGGCGAGTCTCTGAAGCAATCAGTGGAGAAATAGGTCCACAAGAGATCTGAGGCAGGTCTGCCTTGTCCCTTGGTATTCCGATGACTGATCCTTTC
This sequence comes from Babylonia areolata, assembly GCF_041734735.1. Classification (NCBI taxonomy): domain Eukaryota; kingdom Metazoa; phylum Mollusca; class Gastropoda; order Neogastropoda; family Buccinidae; genus Babylonia; species Babylonia areolata. Next base: position 6,424,328 of record NC_134902.1, on the reverse strand, counting down.
AAAACTATGATGGGTCAGACAACACGGCCTCGTAGTTTTTGTTGTTGTGGGTTTGTTTGTTGTTGTTGTTGTTTTTTTGTTTTGTTTTGTTTTTTGTTTTTGTTTTTTGTTTTGTTTTGTTTTTTTGTTTGTTTGTTTTTCAATGTTGGCAATGACATGATATTGTAAAATGCATAGAGCTTCAAGAATATGCGCTATAGTAAAACATAAATAAATAAATACATAAACATTTCTTGAGACAATACGGACATAATAAATTATGTGACGGATGTCTTCACATTCTTTAAAAAATAAAAAATAATAAAAAAAAAATTTTAAGCTAAATCAATGTATTACTGATGAATTTTTTTTTTTTTAGCCTCTATTCATTTTTTAAACTCTGCAGCTCTTTTTTTTTTCAACAAAATGAGTCGTATTTATATATTCTGAACAAGCAAGGCAATATAAGGTTTAACAAAACAAAAATGTAGGCTATAAAAATGATAATCTGCGAAACGAAGACATGGAGGTGGACACATCATTTGACAACTTGCACAGCTCAACGTGAGCACGTGAAAACGGAGAGTTACGGTCCTGATGAGACACACAACCCTGACACGAATACCTTGACCTTCACAAAGAGACATGTGTGAACAGAACTCACTTAAAATTGTCGCCATTTTGCTTGCGACGCGCCTTGCTTCAAGACGTCCATCGTGTGGATCAATTAAAGCAACAAGACTTTGGAATACACATTGGTCTTTTGACTAATTTCTACAGGTAAGGAAAACTTGTGTTCTCTCCCTCATTCATATGTAGTTATTTGTTATTATCGTTACCGTTGGTTTTTTAGTTGGTTGGTTGGTTGGTTGTTTTTGCTTTGTTCTGGGGGTGTTTTGTGTGTTGTCTTCAGTTTAACGTCTTTCCACTTGAAGTGATATTAGACAGGGGAAAAAAACAACAACAAAAAACGAGGGGGTAAGGGTTGTGGGAGGACGAAGGGGAAGAATGTGTGTGTGTGGGTGGGGGGGGGGGGGTCCATGTCATTGCGTCGACAGCTCATTGCGTGGACAGGATGTGTAGAGGATGTAGTCTGGGTATAGATACAGGATACTGTGTAGAGGATGTAGTCTGGACATACAGGATGTAGTTTAGAGGATATAGTCAGGGTATAGATACAGGATGTAGTTTAGAGGATGCAGTTTGGCTATAGATACAGGATGTTGTGTAGAGGATGTGGTCAATAATGAAGGACGTTTGTCGCCATTCAGCATTCCAAAAGTGAACATAGCACAAATAAGAATTTACAATTGGAGGACAAAATCCACCTTTTCAAAAATGAAAATAGAACAATGAGCTGTCGACGCAATGAGCTGTCGACTTTACGGGTACCTCACTGTGTGTGTGTGTGGAGAGGGGGGAATAGGAAGAGACAACGCAGAAGTTTGTGTGTGGGGGGTGGGGGTGGGGATGGAGGGGGGATAGGGAGAGACAACACTAGGGAAAATGGAAACGTTATAAAGGCCAACATCAAACAACTATAACAGATGTCCGATAGGACAGTTCGCGGAAGTACTTTGTGGTAAGAGTTCAGTTCAAGAGATCCGCTCCTGTTTACCTCGGCTTGGATGGCGTCCCAAGTATTCGTGACGCTACTGATGACGCTGTAGTCTCCTATCGTCTTGTTCAGCATGTTGTGTATCGTCTTGTCTGCCTGCACGCGTTATTCACACACACGCACGCACGTGCGCGCGCTCACACACACACATACGCACGCACGCACGAACTCACGCGCGCACACACACACACACACACACACACACACACACACACACATTGATAATTAGTATAAAACATAATTATGCCATAGACTCGGGGAAAAATTGTACTGTTACTTTTATGATGCTTCATATAGATAATGCGTGTGTGTGTGTGTGTGCGCGCGCGCGCGTTTTATTTGATAAATTGACTTGATTGACTTATTCATTCTATTGCTTGCTTGTTTACAACAACAACAACAATAACAATAAAATGAATCCATTAGCCGTGGTTAGACATTGAACTGAAGACAGACAACATTTGACAATACCAAGATATATGCCAGACAACGGACAACACTGGACAGTACCTTGTTGCCCGTTTAACTAACTCAGAGTCCCACGTACTGATCACATATCTCGCCACCTCCGTACTCAACAACTGAAGCGAAAATTCGATACAAAGTTGTGTGGCCCTGCTATGATGCTGACAGGACGTACCTGTTAAATTTCTTTCCTTAAGAACTCTCCCTCAATAACTCTCCGCTCTTCTTCTGGCTGTCATCTTCTGAAACGTCCTCGTGTCAATACAAGGACCTCAGGTGAAAGTTCTTTCCTCTTAGCTGCTCCTCATATATATATGATAGTCAGTCGTGTCCGACTATGACCATCAGAACAGCAGAGGAGGCAACTGCTGTTCCGACTATTTGGGCTAGAATTTGATTATAGTGAAGAGTGTCTTGCCCAAGTACATCCCCACTCTCTCGGCCAAGAGGGTTTTAGGACAGTCGGCGTTGGGATGGCTCCCAAAGGCGAACTAGCCCAACAAGGCTGCAGCACTAAGAGCCAGTGCAATTTTGCCTCCTAGTTTGAGAGTTCATATTCCTTCACAAAAGACTAAGCTGTAAATGGTTTCCCACTGACTGGAGAAACCATTGATAATACAGCTCTCACTTTGCTGTTGGCCCAAATGTAAACTTATGTCAATCTGTGATATTTGCCGAGTGTTGGGCCTCCTCATAATTATCTGGAACAACCTTCCTCATCGTATCCGTGCATATGATTCTTTCTCTGCCTTTCGCTCTTGACTAAAATCCCATCTTTTTTCAAACCTGTCTATAAGCACTCTCAGCTTCCTTCTTCTCCAACACCATCCTTGTCAGCTCACTTTGGATGCACGACGAATGAAAGAGAGTGGGGGGGGGGGGGGAGGAGGCGAGGGGAGGAGGGGGGAGAAGGGGAGGGGGGGAGGGTTGAGAAAGAATGACTCCTGTAATTTGTCACTTTCTATTTCATGTAAAGCGCCTTGGGCTCTTCTAAGAGAAAGGACGCTATGTACATGTACATTATTATCATTATCACTATTACTATCATTATACCCCCGAGAACGGAGTACGGTTGCCTACATGGCGGGATAAAACGGTCATACACGTGAAAGCCCTCTCGTGTACATACGAGTGAACGTGGGAGTTGCAGCCCACGAGCGAAGAAGAAGAAGGAGAAGAAGATATTATTGTTGTAATTATCATAATTGTCATTATCATTATCATGATTATTTATGCCAGATAACATTGGACAATACCTTGTTGTATGTCAGAAAGCACAGGACGGCTGCTGTGATCTCCATGACACACACGATGAACATCAACACAGAGTACTGGAAAAAAAGAGAGAGAAAATTGAGGTCAGTTACATCACACGGAAACCACACACTGATACATATCTGACTCTCGACCCCCCCCCCCCCCCTCCCTCTCTCATATGTTGTTATCATTTATTCCCGCCAAGCGACTCTCGTAACCTCTCGAAATTCGGATGAGACGATAAACCGATGTCCTGTGTGCAGCATGCACTTAGCGCACGTAAAAGAACCCACGGCAACAAAAGGGTTGTTCCTGGCAAAATTCTGTAGAAAAACCCACTTCGATAGGAAAAACAAATAAAACTGCACTCAGGAGAGAATACAAAAAATGGGTGGCGCTGTAGTGTAGCGACATGCTCTACCTGGAGAGAGCAGCCCGAATTTCACACAGAGAAATCTGTTGTGATAAAAAGAAATACAAACAAACAACACACAAAGACATCAAGGAAATAAGCCCAACAGATGTATATATATATATATATATATATATGTGTGTGTGTGTGTGTGTGTGTGTGTGTGTGTGTGTGTGTGTGTGTCTGTGCGTGTGTGTGTGTGTAGACAGATAGATAATCTGTCTGTGTGTGTGGAGAGAGACAGAGAGGGGGTTGGGACAGAAAAGGTGGGGGGTGGGGTAAAGGAGAGGGGGTAGAGAAAAAGGATTTAAAGGAGGGGGAGAGGGGACACACACACACACACACACACGCACAGACTCACATGCACACACACACACACACACACACGCACACATGCACACACACACACACACACACACACACACACACACAAGCATGCACCCTTTCCAGATACAGAGAGAGAAAGAGACAGAGGATCAAATGTGATATTTTTTATATTGCCGGATCATAAACGTAAGATCATTAATAATAAGCAACAATGAAATTGGCACACACACACACACACACACACACACACACACACACACACACCTACCACGTCCACCCACTACCCACCCCATCCCCACCTCCACCCCCAGTCCCAACACACACACACACACTGGTACAGTATCCTTTTTACATCTTGATAGAAGGGTGAATTGCACTTTACATATTTTTTGTTGTTGTTGTTGTTAGTAGGGTTTTTTGACTCACTTGTGTAAACAAAGTGAGTCTATGTTTTAACCCGGTGTTCGGTTGTCTGTGTGTGTGTCCGTGGTAAACTTTAACATTGCCATTTTCTCTGCAAATACTTTGTCAGTTGACACCAAACTAGGCATAAAAATAGGGAAAATTCAGTTCTTTCCAGTCATCTTGTTTAAAACAATATTGCACCTCTGGGATGGGCACAAAAAAATTTTAAAAAATGAAGCCTAATTATATGCAGACTGCATTTATTGTTATATTTATATTTTTTTTGTATTCTCTAAACTTAGCACTTTGATCTGATATTCTGACCCAACAACAAGAGCAGTTATTATTATCATTTTTTGTTCAAACAGGAACTTCTTTTGCTAAGCATGGAAGTTTTATTTATTTTGCAAACGTTTTGGTGCAGATAGTAAAAAAGAGAAATTACTCTGTAATTAATGCTAGAGGACTTAATTCGCTTTAAACTGATCTTTCTCATCTTAAACATTACATTTTGAAATTATACTCAATACATAAAAAAGCTTGGATCACAAGTGAGTCTTGAAGGCCTTGCCTCTCTTGTTGTTTTATCTCATGCAAAACGCGTGACGAATTTCGTTTGTGAATAAGTCACAATAATTTAGCATCCAGCCTGACCTAATATCATGACTTTTTGTTTGTTTGCTAGTTAGTTTGATCGATCGATTAACTCACCAGCACAAGCAGTCGTCTGTTTTCGTTCAGACTGCCGAGACAGCCAAACAGACCGGCGAGCAAAGAGGCGCCCCCTGCCGACAGAATGATCAGGGCAGGGACAGACAACCCTTCTCTCTGCACAACCGGTTCGTGTTCTCCCAGAGCTATGTAGAGCCAGATGCCAAGAACGAGAACTCCGGGTCCTGTTATCTGCAGGATTCACACATGATTTAGTTTTGATGAGTAATTTAGACTAAAAATAGATCAGTTAACAAGAAAGAGTGGTCACTTAAATTCTCTCCATTGACAAGGTACACAACTTCAAGTCAATGCTGATTATGCTACTATAAAATCATCTGGCACACAGGTCAATAAATGGAACATTGGTAAACAAACCCAGACATTTCCTGAAAAAAAAAATTAATTAATAAATTTTTTTTTTTTTTTTTTTTTTTTTAAGAACCTCCGGGCTTGTTCTTATACCGATCATTAGACATACTGAATTTATACACACAGCAGCAATGACAGAAGAAACGTGCAAATACAAATCAGCATTTATTCAAGACTGGCATAGCCTTTGAATCCTGAATAAGCTACACAGAATACACGGACAATACAGAACAAACGCATGTTTAGCTTCGGGGAAAAAAAGAGGGGGGGGGGGGGAGGTTAAATGTTCCATAGCTCTTTAAGGCAGTGAATTCATATCTACTGTGTCTAGGCCTCAAGACTGAGAGGCGGGGCCCACTCCTCTGGGGGGGGGGGAAGGATATTCGGAGCAAGGTGCCCTGTCCCAAAGGCACAACGCCATGCCCGAATTAGGGCGTCGGGCCCTACAAAAGGTTAGATGTTTTCAGCTTCAGTGGAATGAGCTGAAGTGATGAAAACAAAATGAAATGAAACACAATGGATGGAACACTAATCAGAGGGTCGAATGTTTTTTTTTCCCCTGTTTATTGCCTTCAGTACACTTATCTCCGGGCGGAGATAAATGGTGTGTGTGTGTGTGTGTGTGTGTGTGTGTGTGTGTGTGTGTGTGTGTGTGTGTGTTCGTTCTTTCGTTTAGCGTCTTTTCACTATCAGTGATATTAGACGATCAAAAAAACAAAAAAGTGGGGGCGGGGGGAGAGGGGAGGGCACGGGGGAGGGGAGAAGGGGGAGGAAAAAAGAAAAGGTAGAAAACTACCGAAAAATGTATAACTAACATGCAATTACATTTAACAGTTAGCAATTCAATAATGAAAATAATAATCAGAAACCATTAACAGAATTCTGATGTGCATTAAAGGAGTGTAGAAATAGGGCTATGAACAAATTAATGCCTGTGAAAGTTCGACCATAAGAACCTCGTCAGAAATAACTTTCCAGTGTGTGTGTGTGTGTGTGTGTGTGTGTGTGTGTGTGTGTGTGTGTGTGTGTGCCTTCAGTTAGGAACCGATAAAAATCCCATTATAAAACGTAGATTTCTGTAGTAGTCAAACCCCTGACTGTTCTGGTCGTCAGTTAATATTGCTGCCCACCACACCACAACGCTATGTCTTCTGAAACAATTGGGCAAGATTGTACTGGCTCTTAGTGCTGCAGCCTTGGGGGCGGGGGGGTAGTTGGTTCTGGGGGAACTACGCCAACGCCGACTGTCCTAATAAAATAAAAAATAACCTCATGGCCGAGAGAGTGGAGGCAGGTGTAACTTGGGCAAGACACCCTCAATCAGCCAGGACGAATCACATCCAGCTTTTGGGATTTTCGAGATGCTCCCCTCTGGTCGACGGTACAGAAGTATAAGGACGAAAACCAATCGCTTCGCCAATAGCTTTTCCCCCAAAGCAGTCAATGCCCTGTCTCTCGAACAAATCCAGTATGATAAATAGAATTGTGCAATCAGCAACCATCTACCTGAAGATCTAGTCATCAGCCCCATCCACATGTAATATGCAGCTTCTGTTCAAACGTGTGTGTGTGTGTGTGTGTGTGTGTGTGTGTGTGTGTGTGTGTGTGTGTGTGTGTGTGTGTGTGTGTGTGTGTGTGTGTGTGTGTGTGCATGCGTCCGTGCATGTGTATGTGTGTGTGTGTGTGTGTGCAGTGCATGCATGTGTGAGTATGCACAAGTTTTTATATTGATATGCACTTGTATGTATCCTAATTTCTACTGTATCTATGTATGATTTTCGATTTATGTTCGTATCTTGTTATGTACTATCCCCCCTCAATATTCCTTGTGACCCCGGTACACTTGGTAATAAAGACATTCTATTCTATTCTATTCTGTAATCAATTTCTAGGCTGGATAGTAAGGACAGCAGATACCTCCTCGATCTGCCGTTCAGGTGGTCATAGTCGAACACGATCTGACAATCACACATATTGTGTGTTGAGACTTAATTCTTGCAGTGTTGTCAGGCAAACACGAGAGAGAGTGGGGACGTAACTTGGACAAGACGCTCCATACCATCATCAAAAAATTCCAGCCCAGATAGTCCTCCGGACTACAGTAGCTGCTTACCCTGCTGTCCTGATGGTCAAAGGCGGACGCGACTGACCATCAAAGATACACGTGTTGTGATAACTATGGTCATCAAAGCCCACACCCAGACCACTGGACGCCTGTCCACTGACGTGACCACAGGCGGCACGGCGCTGACCCGTCCTCTCCGTTGTCCAACACGGTCAGTGGACGGGTGTCGTCCCGTTTCGCCTTTCACCTATTCCCGTTCTGCCTATTCCTGTTTCGCCTATTCCCGTTTGACATGTTCCTGTTACACCTATCCCCGTTTTACCTATTCCTGTTTCGCCTATTCCCGTTTGACATATTCCTGTTTCACCTATTCCCGTTTTACCTTTTCTTGTTTTACCTATTCCCGTTTCACCTATTCTTCTTTCAACTATTCCCGTTCCCCTATTCACGTTTCACCTATTCCCGTTTCACCTATTCCCGTTTCACCTATTTCCATTTCGACTATTCCTTTTTCATCTGTTCCCGTTCCCCCTGTTCCCGTTTCACCTGTCCCCATTTCGGCTATTCCCTTTTCACCTGTCCCCATTTCGGCTATTCCTTTTTCACCTGTTCCAGCTCCTCCCATTCGCTTTTCACCTGTACCCGTTCCGCCTATTCCCGTTTCACCTGTTCCCGTTTCGCCTATTCCCGTTTCACCTGTTCCCGTTTCGCCTATTCCCGGCTCTCCTATCACTAAGTTGGTGAAGCCGACTCGCCTATTCCCAGTGCACCTAACTACTCAGTTGTTACACGTGTGTGCGTCGCGCAAGTGAGTATGTGTGGATAAAATATTGTGGTATCTGCGTACAAAATAATATTTGTGTGCGTGTGTATGTTTGAGAGACAGACAGAGACAGACAGAGAGGCAGAAATGAGACAGAAACAGACAGATACAGAAGGAGAGAGAGAAAGAGAATACACGAATTAATTAATTAATTAATTAATTTCATTGAAGGTGGGAAGTGGAATAAGCAAGGACATGCTTTTTTTTTTTTTTTTTTTTTTTTTTTTTTTTAGTCCGGCCCTGATGGCAAAGAATTTAAACAAGCGAACAAAACAAGAGAGACAGACAGAACCGAGATGAGACAGAGACAGAACGACAGACAGACAGACAGAGAGAGAGACAGAACGAGACACAGACAGACAGACAGACAGAGACAGAACGAGACACAGACAGACAGAGCGAGACACAGACAGACAGACAGAGACAGAACGAGACACAGACAGAACGAGACACAGACAGACAGAGACAGAACGAGACACAGACAGACAGACAGAGACAGAACGACAGACAGACAGACACAGACAGACAGAGACAGAACGACAGACAGACAGACAGAGACAGAACGAGAGACAGACAGACAGAGAAAGAACGAGACACAGACAGACAGACAGAACGAGACAGAGGCAGACAGAGACAGAACGAGACACAGACAGACAGAACGAGACACAGACAGACAGACAGAACGAGACACAGACAGACAGACAGAACGAGACAGAGGCAGACAGAGACAGAACGAGACACAGACAGACAGAGAAAGAACGAGACACAGACAGACAGACAGAACGAGACAGAGGCAGACAGAGACAGAACGAGACACAGACAGACAGAGAAAGAACGAGACACAGACAGACAGACAGAACGAGACACAGACAGAGACAGAACGAGACACCGACAGACAGACAGAACGAGACACAGACAGACAGACAGAACGAGACATAGGCAGACAGAGACAGAACGAGACACAGACAGAGACAGAACGAGACACAGACAGACAGACAGAACGAGACAGAGGCAGACAGAGACAGAACGAGACACAGACAGACAGACAGAACGAGACAGAGGCAGACAGAGACAGAACGAGACACAGACAGAGAAAGAACGAGACACAGACAGACAGACAGAACGAGACACAGACAGACAGAGACAGAACGATACACAGACAGACAGAGAAAGAACGAGACACAGACAGACAGACAGAACGAGACAGAGGCAGACAGAGACAGAACGAGACACAGACAGACAGAACGAGACACAGACAGACAGACAGAACGAGACAGAGGCAGACAGAGACAGAACGAGACAGAGGCAGACAGACAGAACGAGACACAGACAGACAGACAGAAAGAGACACAGACAGACAGAGACAGAACGAGACACAGACAGACAGAACGAGACACAGACAGACAGACAGAAAGAGACACAGACAGACAGAGACAGAACGAGACACAGACAGACAGACAGAACGAGACAGAGGCAGACAGACAGAACGAGACAGAGGCAGACAGAGAAAGAACGAGACACAGACAGACAGAACGAGACACAGACAGACAGACAGAACGAGACACAGACAGACAGACAGAGACAGAACGAGACACAGACAGACAGAACGAGACACAGACAGACAGACAGAGACAGAACGAGACACAGACAGAGACAGAACGAGACACAGACAGACAGAGACAGAACGAGACAGAGACAGAACGAGAGACAGACAGACAGACAGAGACAGAACGAGACACAGACAGACAGACAGACAGAACGAGACACAGACAGACAGAGACAGAACGAGACACAGACAGACAGACATAGACAGAACGAGAGACAGACAGACAGACAGAGGCTGAGCAGGCTAAACCGAACTGGCAGGTCAAGTGTTAAACTCTCAAAAGAGGCCATCGAGAAAGGCAGCACAATTAAAATAGAAGGCAAAACGGAAACAAGACGAATCCAACAGAGACGCGGACACCACAGCGGTTGACCAGCCCTCTCCGCGTTACAGACGTACACAAGTTGAGTGGACACCACTTCTCAGAAAACCCAACGACCCAGGCTACACAGAAGGGTAGGAAGAGTTGGAGGCTATCTTCCAGATGGCCCACTGGGTGACGAGTGTTTGCCGAAGTCAAACCAACTCGGCTCCGTTAATCTAAGAGAGGGTGAGACTGGGGGAGGGGGGGTGTTGGTTCCTCTTTGAAGCGTTTTGAAGGATGTGTTCTTCCTTTTCGGCGTGAGTTTTGCTGATCAAAGGCCTACTTTGGTGACTCAGGAGGGAGGTGGGGGGTGGGGTGGGGGGTGACGGAGGCAGGGAGGTGGTGGGGGGGGGTGAGGGGGGATTGTCGGTGGGTATCTTTCGTCGGCCGGTGGAGAGGTAAATGATGATGATGATGATGATGATGATGATAGGGGTATTTGTATTTGCATTTCTTTTTATCACAACAGATTTCTCTGTGTGAAAATTCGGGCTGCTCTCCCCAGGGAGAGCGCGTCGCTTCACTGACAGCGCCACCCAGTTTTGTTTGTTTTTTTGGTTTTGTTTTTTCCTGCGTGCAGTTTTATTTGTTTTTCCTATGGCAGTGGATTTTTCTGCAGAATTTTGCCAGGAACAACTCTTTTGTTGCCGTGGGTTCTTTTACGTGCGCTAAGTGCATGCTGCACACGGGACCTGGGTTTATCGTCTCATCCGAATGACTAGCGTCCAGACCACCACTCAAGGTGTAGTGGAGGGGGAGAAAATATCGGAGGCTGAGCCGTGAATCGAACCAGCGCGCTCAGATTCTCTCGCTTCCTAGGCGGACGCGTTACCTCTAGGCCATCAGTCCACAGTAGTAGTGGTGGTCGTTATTAATTATGGTGATAACAACGATAATGACGATGCCTGGTAGTAGTAGGAGGAGTGAGGAGTGGGGGTGGGAGGCAAATATAACAACAACAATAGTGATCTTCTTCTCCTTCTTCTTCTTCTTCGTTCGTGGGCTGCAACTCCCACGTTCACTCGCATGTACACGAGTGGGCTTTTACGTGCATGACCGTTTTTACCCCGCCATGTAGGCAGTCATACTCCGCTTTCAGGGGGTGTGCATGCTGGGTATGTTCTTGCTTCCGTAACCCACCGAACGCTGACATGGATTACAGGATCTTTAACGTGCGTATTTGATCTTCTGCATGCGTTTACACACGAAGGGGGTTCAGGCACTAGCAGGTCTGCACATATGTTGACCTTGGAGATAGTAAAATCTCCACCCACCAGGCGCCGTCACCGTGATTCGAACCCAGGTCCCTCAGATTGAAAGTCCAACGCTTTAACCACTCGACTATTGCGCCCGTCCAACAATAGTGATAATGATGATGATGATAATTGTGCTTGTGACCCCTCCACCCCTCCCCAGAGATTAATGGCGTGATTTCTATGGATGCTAACTCCACTGCGCATAGAGACAGACAGACAGACAGAGACAGAGAGCCAGAGACAGACAGAGGCACAGAGAGGGAGAGAGATACAGACAGACAGACAGACAGAGGCAGACACTGAGATAGAGAGAGAGAGGGGGGGGGGGGGGGAGACAGACAGACATAGGCAGACAGAGAGGGGAAAAAAGGAGAGAGAGAGAGAGGAGAGAGAGACAGACACGGGCAGACAGGGGGGGAAAGGAGAGAGAGAGATAGAGTGAGAGAGAGAGGGGAGAGAGACAGACAGAAAGACACAGGCAGACAGAGAGGGGAAAAAGGATAGAGAGAGAGAGAGAGATAGAGTGAGAGAGAGAGGGGAGAGAGACAGACAGAAAGACACAGGCAGACAGAGAGGGGGGAAAAGGAGAGAGAGTGAGAGAGAGATAGGAGAGACAGACAGACACAGGCAGACAGAGAGGGGAAAAAGGATAGAGAGAGAGGAGAGAGACAGACAGACACAGGCAGACAGAGGGGAAAGGAGAGAGAGAGAGAGATAGAGGAGGGAGACAGACAGAGGGGAAAAAAGGAGAGAGAGAGATGGGAGACAGAGAGAGGGGGAAAAAGGAGAGAGACAGAGATAGAGGAGGGAGACAGAGAGGGAAAAAAAGGAGAGAGAGAGAGAGACAGAGATAGAGGAGGGAGACAGAGAGGGAAAAAAAGGAGAGAGAGAGAGAGACAGAGATAGAGAAGGGAGACAAGCAGAGAGGGGAAAAAAGGAGAGAGAGAGACACAGATAGAGGAGGGAGACAGAGATGGAAAAAAAGGAGAGAGAGAGACAGAGATAGAGGAGGGAGACAGAGAGGGAAAAAAAGGAGAGAGTGAGATAGAGAGAAAGAGAGAGAGGAGAGGGAGACAGAGAGGGAAAAGAAAGGAGAGAGAGAGAGTGAGATAGAGAGAGAGAGGAGAGGGAGGCAGACAGAGAGGGGGAAAAAGGAGACAGAGAAACAGAGAGAGAGAATAATGGCCTGGTTCCCATGGGCGCCAAAATCCCCCTTTTCTCCCATCTCCATTCTCCCGCTTCTCACCTCAAAATAAGAATAAACGTTGGTAGACCTACAGCTGGAATCAAATGGAAACAGTACTACGAAACAAAAAACTTCAATGCTGCCTCTCTTACTGCTTCCTTCTCTGCCCTAATTCCCCTCTCCTTCTTCTCCTCATTCTTCTTCTCCTCCTCATTCTTCTCCTCCTCCTCCTCCTCCTCCTTCTTCTTCTTCTTCTTCTCCCATTCCTCCTCTTCCTCCTCCTTCTTCGTCTTCTTCTTCTCCTCCTTTTCTTCTTCTTCTCCTCCTCCTCCTTCTTCTTCTTCTCCTCCTCCTCCTCCTTTTTCTTCTACTTTTTCTTCTCCCACTCTTCCTCTTCCTCCTTCTCCTCCTCCTCCTCCTTCTTCTTCTTCTTTTCCTCCTCCTTCTCCTTCTTCTTATCCTTCTTCTTCTTCTTCTCCCACTCTTCCTCCCCCTCCTTCTTCTCCTCCTCCTCCTCCTCCTTCTTCTTCTCCTCCTCCTCCTCCTCCTTCTCCTTCTTCTTCTTCTTCTTCTTCTTCCACTCCTCCTCCTCCTCCTCCTCTTCCTTCTTCTTCTTCTTCTTCTTCTCCCACTCCTCCTTCTCCTCCTCCTCCTCCTCCTTTTTATTCTACTTCTTCTTCTCCCACTCCTCCTCTTCATCCTTCTCCTCCTGCTCCTTCCCCTCCTCCTCCTTCTTCTTCTTCTTCTTCTCCTCCTCCTTCTCCTTCTTCTTCTCCCCCTCCTCCTCCCCCTCCTTCTTCTCCTCCTCTTCTCCCTCCTTCTTCTTCTCCCACTCCTCCTCCTCCATCTCCTTCTTCTGCTCCTCATTTCTTTCTTTATCCATCTCTTCTTCATCCTCCTGTTCTTCCTCTTTCTTCTCCCTCCTCCTCTCTTTTTCTCTCTGCTTTTTTTTTTATTTTATTTTATAATTAACCATCGTAATTAGAGAGAATCGAACCAGCTGTTTCTCGTGCCAGTGCTATCAGAAAATCCCTGCGTTCAAACTGTTTCAAGGTTGTCTTACAAAAACCAAGATGCTGAATATAACCACAACATCAAAACATGGAACACGATCTCGTGCAGGTTTGTCTCCTCCCTCCAAACTGCCCCCCTTCTCCCCATATCCCCCCCCCTTTTTTTTTTTTTTTTTTTTAATGAAAAGGTACCTACCACCACTTTTTTGGCCCTCAACGGGATTGAATTCATAGCCAACCGCGCACGAGCAAGATGTCTACTTTGGCAAACTTGTCGTGTCCGAGAGAGTGTGTTAAAGACAAACACACGCCAACATTGAGCCATTTGGACTGGTGTGAGACACACAAACTTGGGAGTGAATGTGTTCCTTCTCCCTCTCTCTGTCTCTGTCTCTCTGTCTCTGTCTGTCTGTCTCTCTCTCTCTATCTCTGATAACAGCTACAGGTAGCCATTGTAGGCTCACCAAAACTACAAACGTGCCACTTAACGAACATAACATTATAGTCACGACTGTGAGTTAATTCTGGTTGTGCCAGTTCAGTTTGAGTTTGAATTCTGTTCCTGTTTTTGTTTCAAGGAAGCGTCAAAGCGTACGGACGGATCCATATGCGCTACACTGCGTCTGCTGTAAGACCTTAATAATCAGGAGGAGGAACAGAGAGCAATGCAAACCGTCATACCGTTTGTTGTGTTGGTTCTGTTTGGGGTTTGTGTGTGTGTGTGTGTGTGTGTGTGTGTGTGTGTGTGTGTGTGTGTGTGTGTGTTTTAACCCCTAATAAGCATCGATGACAAATCATCGTAGCGAGTGTGAAAGGGACAAATTTTACCACTAAGTTTTTGTTTTTTGTTTTTTTTCCAGTTCCCATTATGACAGAAACGTCAAAGGATGGGGTATTATTGACGCTTTAAAGTTTGATTTGATAACAAAATGGACGTCAACCCATTTGAAGCCACGATGGTTTGAAAAGCAATAGGAAAATCTGTTATTGAAAGTAGTCATAACTACTCATACTCTGGATTGTATGCCAACTGAAACTCGTGAAATATACAAACTTAATTTAAGTGGTATGGCGGTAGACAAAGTAACTGTAAAAACAACAAAAATCGATATAATACAAAATATTTCTATGTTCCTATATATGGGTCGTGCATGTTAACGATAAGTGTAGTATAGCGCTATCGTAGACCTATATAATTATAGTTATTGTCAGCAATGAAATTACTTTTATTTTATTGACACCGACTCGTTTTTCTGTCATTACGTCATAAATGTTGCGTGATTTTCTGAATTGTCGTCATGTTATGACTTCGGAGGGTGATTTGTGTGCTGGGTTTTTGGGTTGAGGCCTTTCTGTGTGTTAGAAGTGTGGATGCTGTTCTTATTTTCCTTCAAATCATCACTTTTTTTTCTTTTTTCTTTTTATTCCATTGAACTACTGCATGTTCGTGGCATGTGTGTGTGTGTGTGTATGTGTGTGTGAGAAAGAGTGTGTGTCTGTGTGTCTGTCTGTTTCTCTGTGTGTGTGTGTGTGTGTGTGTCTGTCTGTCTGTCTGTGTCTGTTTCTCTCTCTCTCTTTGTATGTGTGTGTGTGACACACAGACACACACTCTCTCTCACACACACATACACACACACACATGCCACGAACATGCAGTAGTTCAATATACTTTCAGGAGCCCAAGCAGGATTTAGACTGTCCCATTCTACATTAGATCAAATGTTTGTTTTGAAATCACTTATTGATATTTTCTCCATGAAAAAGAAGAAACTTTACTGTGCTTTTGTTGATTTTAAAAAAGCCTTTGATTCAGTTTGGAGAAGTGGGTTATGGCAAAAACTTGTTCATGAAGGCGTGAATGGTAAAATTTTGCGTGTCATAATGAACATGCATGATAGAATTAAGTCATGTGTGTTTTTAAATGGTGAAAAATCTGATTTCTTTAGCATTTGTAAGGGTGTACGACAAGGAGAAAATCTCTCGCCTTTGCTTTTTTCTCTGTATCTCAATGATTTAGAGTTGTATTTGACTGAGCATAAGAGTCCATCTGTTGATCTTTTATTGAATGTTAACATTTCAGAGTTAGATAATTACATGCGATTATTTGTACTGTTGTATGCAGATGACACAATTTTACTTTCAGAGACGAAAGAAGGATTACAGCAGTCCCTCAATGTTTTTCACAAATATTGTTTAGAATGGAAACTAGTGGTCAATGTAAAGAAAACTAAAGTGATGATATTTAATTCTACAAACAAGCTAAAGCCTGTTTTTAAGTTTGGTGATGCATGTTTGGATGTTGTCGATTCTTTTAAATATCTTGGCATCGAATTTAGTAGAAACGGAACTTTTTATAAAGCTAAAAAAATGATTTATGAACAGGGCCAAAAAGCTATGTTTTCGTTACTTCAGTCAGCCAGAAATCAAGATTTACCTTTACATATCATTCTGGACATGTGTGTGTGTGTGTGTGTGTGTAAGTGTGTGTGCGTGTGTGAGTGTGTGTGTGTGTGTGTGTCAGTGAGTGTGTGTGTGTGTGTGTGTGTGTGTGAATGAGTGTGTGTGTGTGTGTGTGTGTGTGTGTGTGTGTGTGTGTGTGTGTGTGAATGAGTGTGTGTGTGTGTTTGTGTGTGTGTGTGTCAGTGAGTGAGTGTGTGTGTGTGTATGTGTGTGTTTGTGTGTGTGCCGCGGTGGGGCGAGGAAGGTCATTCTCTTCTTCTTTTTTTTTTTTAATTAAGTGACTAAAGATACACCAAAATAATCTATCACGAGCTCTAAGCCATGCTTGCAAGCAGTCCACCAATACCCTCACAAGCTGAAACTCCCACTCCCACGAACACTCCACTGCAAACGACAAACCCGCATTCTTCCCAATCCCACCCGAACCTCTAGAAGTACGTCCTCCATACGCACGCACCAGACACCAGAAAAGAGCGCATGTGAATCCCACTGCATATTCGTATGGACCTTCTCTTGCCCAGTACTGGCAGCATTTATTTCGGGTCAAAAGTCCTCGTGCTGAGGGTGATCGTTTGTTGATACACAAGACGGACGTTGAGGAAGCATGGGGGAGTAGTTTTTGCCGGGCAACGAAAACTTGTGAAAACAGAGACTATCTGTTGGGGGTGCCTATTGATAGCTTGTTGGCATGTCGGGCTATGCTACGACGTCTTCCGTTTTTATCTTTTCTTTTCTTTTCCTCTGAGAGAAGGAAGAGATGCTGTGAAATATTTTTGCTTACCATCTGGACATTGTTGGGGTGTTGTGTGTCCAGTGCTTGAATCTGTCATCGTATTGCCTGTTGTCGGTGTGAGCGAAGGCGTTTTGTCAAATATACTATCCATGGACATAGACTACTGCACTCTTGTCGAACGGGGGGAGGTCTACGACCTGGATTTTTTTGTTTGTTTGTTTGTTTTTAAAAACGAATCTATGTGACTGCAGAAGTCAAAAAGTAGTCAACAGTGTTTTTGCTGTTGTTGTTAATGTTGTTGTTGTTTTGACAACTGTGATAGGTCAGTATGATTTAATTTAACCCTTTCACCGCCAGTCAATTTAGAGTATAAAATTCCCCTGTGGTATTAACACAGAAAAGACAGTGGCTAGGAATAGCTGGGGATTCCCCCTGCGATGTACAGAAAATATGGCCTATCCTACCACCGAACATTAAGAGCAGTAGGTTCATGGATAACAGACCAAAGAATGGTCACCTTTCAGTGACATGGGTCCTCTACCACGCCTGTGCATAAATGCGAGCTTGGCGGTGAAAGGGTTAAACGGGCGTTGACATAACCTAAAGCTTTTAACCCGGAAGAAGACAGATAAAAATGACACGTCAAGAAGAACGTGACTGATAACAGCTGAAAACGAAACTGAAAAGTGATAATGATGGCGATGACAATGATCCATATTATCATGATGCACACTGACGAAGAGGATGACACACTGAAACAAAAACGTCACCAGGTGCTAAAAAGCACATTTCATGATAGTATAGATGATAAAAGACGACCATTGCGACAATCCCTTTATCATTAACCCTTTCACCGCCAAGCTCGCATTTATGCACAGGCGTGGTAGAGGACCCATGTCACTGAAAGGTGACCATTCATTGGTCTGTTATCCATGAACCTACTGCTCTTAATGTTCGGTGGTAGGAGAGGCCATATTTTCTGTACATTGCAGTGGGAATCCCCAGCTATTCTTAGTCACTGTCTTTTCTGTGTTTATACCACAAGGGAATTTTGTAGTCTAAATTGACTGGTGGTGAAAGGGTTAATGACACAAAATCAATAACGATGACGATACAGACGAAAACATAACTGTGGAAAAATAAAGAGAATAAACCAAACAAGCGGGGAGAGGAAGGAAGGAAGGAAACGTCAAGAAAAAAAAGAAGAGAAGAGTGATAACAGAAACTAAGAAACTAACGAAGAAAGAAAAGAATGAATGAATGATTGAATGAATGCGTTTTCCTTGATGACGGAAGTGGAATTAGCAACAACAAGGAAAAAAAAACTTTAAAAATTTTTTTTTTTTTTTTACATCCAACCCTGGGGAAAAAGAAAAAAGAAAACAAACCATATTAGCATAATTACAACAAAGACGAAGAAATAGAAAGAAAGATAAAAAAAATAAATAAATAAATAGATAAGTACAAAGAGAAACCAAAATCAACGATAACCAACGAATGCCAAACACAGAAGTTCACTTTCACAAGGAGACATCACTGCGTTGGGACAAATCCATATACGCTACACCGCTGACATCTGCTAAGCAGATGCCTGACCAGCAGCGTAACCCAACACGCTTAGG
The DNA here is from genome assembly GCF_041734735.1 of Babylonia areolata. Lineage (NCBI taxonomy): Eukaryota > Metazoa > Mollusca > Gastropoda > Neogastropoda > Buccinidae > Babylonia > Babylonia areolata. The sequence goes on along the minus strand of NC_134902.1, from coordinate 6,405,654 downwards.
CCGTTAGGGGGAGAAAAAACACACAATAGAATGAAGTATAATAAAACACATAAACAAAACAAACGGGTAAGTTATCAAATTAATGAATATATGAATAAAAACAAAACCAAGAAGAAAAAAAACAGATATAAGATAACAGTAACTAAACAAACAGATAAAGAATGATGTGAATAACAATAACGATAATATTGAAAAATGAATAAACACCGACGGGCGCAATAGCCGAGTGGTTAAAGCGTTGGACTGTCAATCTGAGGGTCCCGGGTTCGAATCACGGTGACGGCGCCTGGTGGGTGAAGGGTGGAGATTTTTACGATCTCCCAGGTCAACATATGTGCAGACCTGCTAGTGCCTGAACCCCCTTCGTGTGTATATGCAAGCAGAAGATCAAATACGCACGTTAAAGATCCTGTAACCCATGTCAGCGTTCGGTGGGTTATGGAAACAAGAAAATACCCAGCATGCACACCCCCGAAAACGGAGTATGGCTGCCTACATGGCGGGGTAAAAACGGTCATACACGTAAAAGCCCACTCGTGTGCATACGAGTGAACGCAGAAGAAGAAGAAGAAGAAGAAACACCAAAAAAAAAAAAAAGATATAGGATAACAGTAACTAAACAAACAGATAAAGAATGATGTGAATAACAATAACGATAGTATCGAAAAATGAATAAACACCAAAAATAAGAGCTGAAACTGACCCAAAAGAAAGCGTTGTAGGTGACGACTGCGCGCCGCAGACAGCTATGGTCCACTTTTCCCAGCATTTTTCCCTCACAAACCAGTCACCCAGACTGTGTTACCAAGGAAACCAGGTCAACCAGTTCGTCCGTCTGTGCGCCTGTTTTACACCCACTGTGTGTGTGTGTGTGTGTGTGTGTGTGTGTGTGTGTGTGTGTGTGCTAGACTGGTTGTGGTTGTCGGTTCCTTTCTATACTGTGTCTGGCATTAGTGGTGAGGTTTCTTCACGACTGTGGCTTCATGGAGAGTTGTGCTTGGGGAGACGCTGTGAAATAATAAATACAAATTAAAAAAAACAACAACTGGAAAAGTGTGTGTGTGTGTGCGTGCGCATGCGTGCGTGTGTGTGTGTGTGTGTGTGCGTGCGTGTGTGTGTGCGTGTGTGTGTGTGTGTGTTCGTTCGTTCTTTTGCTCAACGTCTATCGACATTTGTGATTTTAGACGGAAATCCATCATCTCCCCCACCCCACCCATGCCTTAAATCATCACTACTTTCCCTGTATAAACGAAATAAAATAAACTAACTAGTCAACCAGTAGAATTACAACAAGGAGCTATTAACTGGGCTCCAAATTAAACTGAACTATTTCAAACACATGTTGATTATCATATAAGACATTTCTAATGGAAGCAGATGGAACTCTGTGTGTGTGTGTGTGTGTGTGTGTGTGTGTGTGTGTGTGTGTGTTAGCAGTTTTAATCAGTTAAGGTACACCAGCACTTTTAAATTGAACACACGGTTTCCGCATTTTAGCAAATTGCTGTATCGGGTGAAAGAATAAAACTCAAATGTTCGAAATATATATGTGTGTGGTGTGTGTGTGTGTGTGAAGATTTCCCCCCCTCCCCCCCACCCCCCTACATCATTGCATTTCTAAACGTCACTGACACACCTCTACATATCGAAAAAAAAATAAAACCACACACACACACACACACAAAACATCTTGACATCACTTTCCGAAGAAAACTCACACAACACCGAAGCCTCGAATTCTGATCACTGGTGAACATTGAATCGTAAGTCCAACGTCAAACCGATTCTTCTTACACTGTTACTTTTAATCATTTCGAAATCATTTGTCTCACCTTTTTAGAAGTGCTGCCCGCTCTCTGAAGGGAGGAGGTTGGGGGCGGGGAGGAGGCCAAGTTAACGAGAAAGTCACTGTTGAAAAAAACAACAAAACAAAACAAAACAGAAACGAATCACTATAACACAGCGGAGCTAACACAAATGATCCACCCCACTGCATGTAATGACGAGCTAGTGAATTCTCTCCCTGCTGGTCGGTCGTTTGCGTCAGTGGAATCTTGACAAATAGACTGCATCCGACAACAGGGTACTGAGTGTGTGTTTGCCTCAACCTCCCTTCCTTCCTCCTTCCCCACCCGGTGGGTGACGGGTGGCCCGCCGCTGGTCCAATCCACCCGGTTAACAAGCGCCGCATGAAGAGGGGAGGGGGGGGGGTGACCTACCCGGAGATTAGCTGGGGTGATTGATAAGGAGAGATGAGTGGGGGGTGGTGGGGGGGGAGGGTGAGGGGTTCGAGTCTGTGTGTATGTGTAAGTCCGTGGTTTCTATGGATGGTCAAATGACGGAAGGGGTGTGTGTGTGTGTGTGTGTGTGTGTGGAGGTGGAGCGGGGGGGTGCGGAGGTATTCGTTTGCACTGAATTGGGAAATCCATTTGAAACTGAATAACAACAACATAGAGGAACAGAGAAAGACACACTCACACAGACAAAGCACACACACACACACACACACACACACACACACACACACACACACACACTAACAGTACTTTAACTTATACTCGAACATTACCACAACCACCACTACCAACGACACTGATTTCGCATTTAGTGTCATCAGCGTCAAGATCACACACACACACACACACACACACACACACACACACACACACACACACACACTTATATCCAAAAATTACCACAGTTACCATCAAAAACCGACGCCTACTTCACATCAATACCCTTATAATAATTTATGTAATCGCTATGGATGCTTTAAAGTAAAAGTTTATTTCGAGCATAAACATGACACAGATACAAAATGTAACTACCGTTCCAAGACCCAAGCGTTTTTGTCTTTCAAAAATAATGTTTATATTAATTCTATCTTTCTGGTTATGTAAATATATATATATATATATATATATATATATATGTGTGTGTGTGTGTGTGTGTTTGGGGTTTTTTGTTGTTGTTTTTTAACAACTACTTTTACAGTGGAGTGATGGCCTAGAGGTAACGCGTCCGCCTAGGAAACGAGAGAATCTGAGTGCGCTGGTTCGATTCACGGCTCAGCCGCCGATATTTTCTCCCCCTCCACTAGACCTTGAGTGGTGGTCTGGACGCTAGTCATTCGGATGAGACGATAAACCGAGGTCCCGTGTGCAGCATGCATTTAGCACACGTAAAAGAACCCACGGCAACAAAAGGGTTGTTCCTGGCAAAATTCTGTAGAAAAATCCACGTAAATAGGAAAAACAAGTAAAACTGCACGCAGGAAAAAATACATTAAAAAATGGGTGGCGCTTGTTGTGTAGCAAACCGCTCTCCCTGGGGAGAGAAGTCTGAATTTCACACAGAGAAATCTGTTGTGATAAAATGAAACAAAACGCAGCTGTGGACGTTGAAAATAAGTCATTTTGTGTGTCTGACAGAAGGGTGACGGAGAAATACCCTTACTTATTCCTTTCATGAACTCGCGGCGATACTATTCTTGGGGGAGGTGAGAGGACTGATGGAAGGAGGGGGGAGGGAGGGCGATGGGTTGTCGTGAGAGGAGAGAGGGGGGTCTGTTTGTATCCTGCACTGCGGAAACCGTACTGTTCTAAACCGGGATCTTCCCGGCCGCAACTGTCTTTATCTGTCTCCTTAGTCATGGAGGTCAGTGTCGTTACACCCAGAATCAAGTCTTCCTCCAGCTGGCTCAGCTTTGAAACAGGCCCACTTGTCAGTCTCTGCGTTCGAGTTTATTGAATTTGACGATTTGCTGTTAAATTGCTGCTTCTGGATCTTGATTTTCTTTTCTTTGTTTTCTTCTTCTTCTTTTTTTTTTTAATTTTTTTTTTTTACTTCTTGTTGTTGTTGTTGATCCTTAAGATCCACACTCATAGTTGTGTCATTTCTGTGTTCGATTCTTGTTCTAGTATTTGTTTTCTTTTTTCTTCTTGTTGTTCTCCTCCTCCATTCATTGATTGATTGATTGATTGATTGATATGGATACTTATGTAGCGTCTATCCTCGGTCGGAGACCAAGCTCTAAGCGCTTTACAAACACGGGGGTCATTTACACAACAGGCTGCCTACATGGGGTGGAGCCGACTGACGGCTGCCATTGAGTTGTTTAGTCATTCCTCCTTTAACTCACTCAGTACGGCCAGTCCTCTCTTCTCCTCTACACAGACCCCTCGGATGTCCAGTGGGTGTCTCAATGACCCAACCTTTAGCTTCCGTCGTCAGAATTGTGGTATTCTTTGTCAACATTCACCTCTTCAGTATAAGAGCCTTCCGTTTGCAATATTTTCATGATGGTAATTGGGGTGAAACGCTGTTAACATCGTCTCTTTCGCCGTTCGTACGGAGAGAGTTATTAAGCAATATCCATTGTCGTTATTATTTCTATGGTGTTTATTTTGGGAGAAATGAAACTGAATTCTTTGTTAATCACCTGCACTTCTGAATGAGAGGTGTAGGCTTATCTGATCCGTGTAGGGAGCAACAGTCATTGACTGAAGCCAAACACCCACCGCAACCCAAGTGGCTGTACAACCTACACACCTTTCGCCTACGTCTTGTTGACATGAGTATGATCATACTTATATAGCGCCTGTCCTCGGTCGGAGATGAAGTTCTAAGCGCTTAACAAACACGGGGTCATTTGCACGACAGGCTGCCTACCTGGGTAGAGCCGACTGACGGCTGCCATTTGGGCGCTCATCATTCGTTTCCTGTGACATTCAGTCAGGTTTCGGTCACGCACAGATGTACTCACATAGACAATGTTTATGTGTATGATCATAATTTTTTGCTGTTCTCCGCGTGCGCTTAGTGCATGCTGCACAAGGGGACTTCGGATTATCGTCTCAGCTGAAAGACTAGCATCCAGACCAGCACTAAAGGGAGACTGATTAAAAATCCCGTCAGTATACGGAAACCCGTGGACACAAGCATATTAGTCGGGCGGATTACCAGCATAACAGGGAAACACATTTCTGTGAAGGAAGGGATACACACACTGTTGAACCTTCCGTCAAAGTAACGGACTTGATGATGTATGACGAAATCCACAAAAATGACGTCACATCACTGTGCGTCATTGTCAGCTCGCAGTGTGACGTGAGTCTGTGCTATTTCTATACAAACTCTTTTGTCATGTAAATACGGAAACTAGAATTTTAGACTGCGTGAAATAAAAGGTGGGTTTTTTTTCCCCCCTCTCTCCTGTGAGCTTTATGTCATAAGACCTTTGGGGCTCTCGAGACGTTAAAATTCAGATCCTGGTTCACCACAGAGACATTGTTCCCAAGCAAGCTTTTCTTGTGTTTGTGTGTGTGTGTGTGTGTGTGTTTGTTTTTTGTTTTTGTTTTTTTGTTTTTTTTTTTGCTGTTGTTTTTGTTTTTTTTCCAATCTTCTGTTTAAAAACGAACAGGCAGTGAGTGTCGACACACGTGACAGGTCCCATAATATTTACAGCAGGATGTCGCGGTAACAATGACGCGAACTTTCCATTCTCTGACACACACACACACGCGCGCGCGCGCGCGCGCACGCACGCACGCACGCACACACACACATGCACGCACACACACACACACGCACGCACACACACACACACACACGCACGCACGCAGGCACACACACACGCACACACACACACACACACACGCACGCACACACACACACACGCACGCACGCAGGCACACACACACGCACACGCGCGCGCGCGCGCGCGCACACACACACAAATCACTTTGAATGAAAAGACGTAAACTGAACACACACACACAAATAGGCACACACACACACACACACACACACACACACACACACACACACACACAAATCAAATGAAAAGACGTAAACTGAACACACACACACACACACACACACACACACACACACACACACGCACGCACGCCTACCCACCACACACGCCTCCTTTCTAATCACACACACAACCCTCCCTTCTTCCCCCCCTCCTCCACCCCCCTTTTCCCCAGACATACACACACACCTGTAGACACTGGCGCTCTATTTTAACCCTCAACGTCCCTGCATGAGCTATGATTTGACGTGACAGTTGTCCGTGTAGGCGACGAAAACACTTTGTCATATTTAGAAGAAGGAAAGAAAAAAAAAGAAGGAAAAAAAAACGTGTGATGTTGTTTTTTTTTACCTGTCTCAGCATTATTACCATAATTCTTGGTCTGCCTCAGAGCATGGCTCACTGCTTGAATTTCTTTTCACAGTTTCTGTACGTGCAAGTCTGCTAAATTCGTGCTGTAGGACTGGTCTTCCTTCTTCCTTGTTCTGTTGATAGTTTATACTATTCTTCACACCTGTCTGACGACAAGGTTTGCTGCCAGCTTTCAAAAACTTACGGGCCAAGTATTTTTAGGTAACTGTGACTAATAGGCTTGTAATATTCTTCAAAGAACAACAAACTTGGCAGCTTTCAAAAAACTTACGGGCCAAGTATTTTTGGTAACTGTGACTAATAGGCGTATAATATTCTTCAAAGAACAACAAACCTGGCAGCTTTCAAAAACTTACGGGCCAAGCCACGGTATTTTGGTTAACTATAACTCATGAACTTTTTAGGTTGCGTGTGTTTTGTGAGGTATGGAGGGAGAAGAAATTGAAAAACGAATTAGTTAAACAAATAGGCCTACATTAATTTTAAAACACACACACACACACACACACAAAACCGACAACAACAAAACAGTAATAACAAAAACAAAGTTTAAACAAAAAGGAGATGTGTGATTTAAACAGAAACCAATCTTGAACAGAAAAGCTACTGTGTACACTCAGGTAGCCTCTGTGTTCCGTCTCCGCATTTCTTTTGCACTTACGTAAAACAAATCAAAGGACACCCTTTACTACCGTGACCTTCGAAAGAACTGTGTGAGTAAAAAAAAATATATGTACTCAGTCAACCCAATTATGATAAAAATCACTCCAACTCTTTGCCTTGTTGGAGCTTTGTTCGTGTGTCTTTTATGCACGGCTAATTCACAAGAAGACTCTCCACTCCACCTCCAAAAGACCAAACAGACGCACTACGAGACGGTTTTACGAGGAGACATGGCCACAGAAAAAGCCGCGACAACAGTTCACCAAGCCATCGACAGTAACTCCAAGATGGCGGTGCAAGGGAGAGAACTTCGTATAGCCTGGCTGGCACCCCGACACGGAAGCAAGTATAGCGCGTCAACCAGTGCCCGGGCATTGAAACTTGCGCTGATCAGTGACAAGCGGTTTCTTCCCAACAACTCTGTCAGGTAACGAACGTCCTTTTCGGAAAGTCTGTCGGTTTGCGTGCGTGTATGTTTTGTCTGTCTGTCTGTCTGTCTGTCTGAGTCTCTCTCTCTCTCTCTCTCTCTCTCTCTCTCTCTCTCTCTCTCTCTCTCTCTCTCTCTCTCTCTCTCAAGGAGTAGGGCACGAAAGCGGCTTTCTTCTTCTTCTGCGTTCACTCGTATGCACACGAGTGGGCTTTTACGTGTATGACCGTTTTTACCCCGCCATGTAGGCAGCCATACTCCGTTTTCGGGGGTGAAAGCGGCTTTGTATCGGAATTTAAAGATAGACTTATAGCATGTTCCAAACAAAACTGGCACGGAGAAATAGAGAGCAATGATAGGTATAAATGGTTTTATTCATTTAAATCAATATTTCAAACAGAGAAGTATATTAAGATTATAACAAATAAATGGCATAAAATCTGCTTTGCGAAGCTCAGATTGAGAGCACTTGGACTGAATGCCGACAGAAGATGGTTCGATTCAGACGTAGCAACATCTTCTTGCCCAATGTGTGGCGAAAGCCCAGAAGATGAAAATCATTTCATATTTAACTGCAAAAGATACGATGAATTACGAAAAAAAAATGCACCATTTTCAATACAGCTCCAGCGCAGAGAAAAGATTTGTTCGGCATACTAATGACAGAAAATGAAGATACGACACTTTCACTTGCAAAATATGTATCTGAGGCAATAAATATACGGAAAACGTCCATCATCGGTCCAAATGCTCATTAGTCAATTAAAAATTAGTATGGGTTCTATGAGAAAAAAGCATAGATTTAAAAAAAAAAAAAGAAAAAAGGAAGGGCTACATTTGGATGGTCAATCTTGACATTGTAATTATTTGATATGTTCGTATTGATATGATGTGTATCGATGTTACATGCGTAAATATTTTTTTATATGATTTATCTGTACTTTTTCTGTGTACTGTCCAAACCTTGGAGACGAACGACTGAAAAAAGGCAAATTACCCCCGTGTCACATGTACGTTTAAGCTAATGACAATGTGCCAAAGTGTCGCAAATCTCTTATTAATTTATGTTGTTTCAATTCTGTTGGGTTTTGTTGTTGTTGTTGTTTGTTTGTTTGTTTTTTGTTTTGTTTGTTTGTTTTTGTTTTTTTGGTTTGCTGCACCATTTTGTTCTGATTTGTACCTACTATGTCACAAGAGCTTTTCAGCTAATGACATTAAACATTTCAGTGTTCAGTGTTCTCTGTGTGTGTGTGTGTGTGTGTGTGTGTGTGTGTGTGTGTGTGTGTGTGTGTTTCCATCTGTCAATCTCTTTCTGTCGCAGAGAGAGAGAGAGTATGTGTATATATATGTATGTGTGTATGTATGTATGTATGTGTATATGTGTGTGTGTGTGAGTGTGTGTTTGTGTGTGTGTGTGTTTCAATCTGTCAATCTTTCTGTCGCAGAGAGAGAGAGACTATATATATATATATATATATATATATATATATATATATATATATATATATATATATATATATATATATATATATATATATATATATATAAAGACAAAGAGGGAGAGAGAGGGAGGAAGACAAAGAGAGAGAGGGAGAGAAGGGGGAAGACAAAGAGAGAGAAAAAGACAAAGAGAGAGAGGGGGGAGACAAAGAGAGAGAGAGATGGAGGAAGGCAAAGAAAGAGAGAGAGGGAGGAAGACAAAGAGAGAGAGGAAGACAAAGAGAGAGGGGGAAGGCAAAGAGAGAGAGAGAGGAAGACAAAGAGAGAGAGAGGGAGGAAGGCAAAGAGAGAGAGAGGGAGGAAGACAAAGAGAGAGAGAGGGAGGAAGGCAAAGAGAGAGAGGGAGGAAGACAAAGAGAGAGAGAGGGAGGAAGACAAAGAGAGAGAGAGGGAGGATAAGGGGGAAGACAAAGAGAGAGAGGGAGGAAGACAAAGAGAGAGAGAGAGATGGGGAGGAAGACAAAGGGAGAGAGAGGAAGACAGAGAGAGAGAGGGGGAAGACAGAGAGAGAGGGGGGAAGACAGAGAGAGAGAGGGGAAGACAGAGAGAGAGAGGGGGAAGACAGAGAGAGAGAGAGGAAGACAGAGAGAGAGAGGGGGAAGACAGAGAGAGGGAGAGGAAGACAGAGAGAGAGGGGGGGGAGACAGAGAGAGGGAGAGGAAGACAAAGAGAGAGAGAGAGAGGAAGACAAAGAGAGAGAGAGGGGAAGACAAAGAGAGAGGGGGAAGACAGAGAGAGAGAGGGGGAAGACAGAGAGAGGGAGAGGAAGACAAAGAGAGAGAGAGAGAGAGGAAGACAAACAGGGGGAGACAAAGAGAGAGAGGAAGACAGAGAGAGAGGGGGGAAGACAGAGAGAGAGAGGGAGGAAGACAAAGAGAGAGAGAGGGGGGAGGAAGACAGAGAGAGAGAGAGGGGAAGACACAGAGAGAGGGGGGAAGACAGAGAGAGAGAGAGGAAGACAGAGAGAGAGGGGGGAAGACAGAGAGAGAGGGGGGGGGAGGAAGACAAAGAGAAAGAGAGGGAGGAAGACAGAGAGAGAGAGGGAGGAAGACAGAGAGAGAGACAGACAGACAGAGAGAGAGAGAGGAGATGGATGGCTGGACGAAGACAGAAGAGGAAACATGACTCACGAAAGGCGAGGAAGGGGGCAGAAGAGGTGTCAGTTGTGTTAGCTTGTCTCCCTTGTTTATAGCCTGTTGCCACGGAGAGTGAGACACAGGGAGACAGAGGGAAAGAGAGAGAGATACAGACAGACAGACAGGCAGACAGGCAGACAGACACATGTACATACATACAGACAGACAGAGACAGACAAACATACACACATACATGGACAGGGGAGAGAGAAGGGGGGGGGGGGGAAAGACTGAGACATTCATTCATTCATACATACATACAAGGACAGGGGGGAGAGAGAGAGAGAGAGAGAGGTGGGGGATGGAGAGACGGAGACGGAGAAATAGAGAGACTAAGACAGAGAGAGTGAGACAGAAAGAGAGAGAAACACAAACGCATGTCACAGGAATACAAAACATAGAAATAGAGAAAATCAAATAACAAACGCATAAGACGACGGTCGCAATAGCCGAATGGTTAAAGCGTTGGACTTTCAATCTGATGGTCCCGGGTTCCATTACGGTATCGGCGCCTGGTGAGTAAATTAACGGTGGAGATTATTCCACATCCCAGGTCAACATACGTGCAGACCTGCTAACACCTTAATCCCCTTCGCGCGCACACGTATGAAAAAAATGAAATATGTACTTTAAAGATTCCGTTATCCTTGCCAGTGTTCAATGGACTGAGGAAAACAAGAGCGCACTATACCTACTGCTCGAAAAATAGGTGGACAGCGCATGCCTTCTTTCAGCCCCTTTGCTAACTGAAGCCAGCGGAAGTGTTCAATCAGCCATTTTGCTACTCGTGTCAGTACAGCGCGAAGCGGTGACTTCATACATGTAGCCGAGCGCTCAGCTGGCTACGATGACTGCTTCACGGCAATCTTTCACTTGCTCGCGGTGTTAGGTTGACATTCCCGTGTGTGGCTCCACAGCGAGTTTGCGCTACGTGTCACTGCACTGTTTTCCTGTAATAACTTTGGTTAATAAACCATTGGCAGATATCAATCAAGACAAGTTTGGCATGTCTGGGGACATGGATGACACAATTTCATCGAAGATACACGGTTACAGTTCAGAAACTACAAACTACCACCAGTTAGCAGACAACATCTCAATGGATTGACAGCCGGATACGAGCGTCAATATGACGTCCAGTTGGCTTCAGCTTTCCTGGCTAATAAGCTGCTGTCCATCTATTTTTAGAACAGTGATTCATACCCCCGAAAATGGAGTACATCTGCCTACGTGGCAGAGTATAAACGACCGTGGGAATACAAGCCCACCCGTATGTTCATACGGATGAAAGTAGGAGCTGCAGCCCACGAACTCAGAAAGAAAGAGAATAATTAATAATAAAAATAATGATAGTATTTATATAGCGCTGAATCTTGTGCAGAGACAAATCAAAGCACTTTCACACCAGTCATTCAAACGCATGCATAACTCTAAAACTGAAGAAGAAACTGAAGACAAGGAAGAGGTAGGGGAGGGAGGCTATCTTGTGAAGAGGTGGGTTTTTTAAAGCCAGACATGAAAGAGCTGAGTGCGGAGACCTGACGAAGCGAAAGAGGAAGTTCATTCCAAATGCAAGGTCCAGAGACATAGAAAGAACGGCGTCCAACAGTGGAGTGTTTGAATTAAGCACACGGCTACATACAACAATTCAGAATCTAAGCTGTGAGAAAAAGAGCTATCTTTGTTCCACGAGAGCCTTGGAGATAAACGATGGAAAAGCACAAAAGGTTCACTTGTTTCATTGCAAGCGTTAATGAAAAGAGACATTTATATATGATAATGCGTAGATATGACGCTGACAAAAAAATTACATCTTTATATTCGTTGCTTTATATCTTTTGACGACAAAATGTAAAACTGGGAGACAGACTGTGACAAACACAGGGTGACGGACAGACACAGACAGACATGTTGACATTCGGATGAGACGATAAACCGAGGTCCCGTGTGCAGCATGCACTTAGCGCACGTAAAAGAACCTACAGCAACAAGAATGTTGTCACTGGCAAAATTCTGTAGAAAAATCCACTTCGATAGGAAAACAAATAAAATTGCAGGCAGAAAAAAATACACACAAAAAAACAACAACAAAAGAATGAGTGGCGCTGTCAGTGTAGCGACGCGCTCTCCCTGCGGAGAGCAGCCCGAATTTCACACAAGAAAATCTGTTGTGACAAAAAGAGTAATACAAATACAAAGACAGATATCGGGAGATAGACACAAGGAGAGAGGGAAAAAGAGAGAGAAAGAAATAGAGAGAGAGAGGGAGAGAGAATATTTGGGTAATTTTCTACTTTAGTATCCTAAATTCTGGGACGGACGTAAACAAACTTTTTCGTGCGTTTTGCAATGCAGGCATAGGAGAAATTACATGTTGTGTGTAATCATCCATCCCAATCACGATTTAGGCTAAAATACCACAGGAAATAAGCCATATCAAATACGTTATCCGACACTTGTCGACTCAAACGGCCATGTTTTTTTGCTCACTTTCCACCCCGGAAAACGGAGTAGGGCTGCCTACATGGCGGGGGGTAAAAACGGTCATACACGTAAAAGCCCACTCATGTACATACGAGTGAACGTGGGAGTTGCAGCCGACGAACAAAGAAGAAGAGGAGGTTCACTTCCCCATAGCATAGAGGACCAAACACAGAAAGAGCGGCTCTCTGATTGGTGGAAACAGAACTGGCGAGCCGTCGAACACGATTTTGTTTGACACTGCAAGAGGGCAACACATTAGTTTAGCGACTGAGTCTGTATCAAAACTGATTACCATAACCCTCAAAATAGTGCCGAGAACCATTGACAATGGGTTTCAACATCTACTAATGGTTACTTTGCTTCATCTTTGGAGGAATGTTGGTCCCTGAGAATGAAAAAACAATTAGACATGGAGATGAAATGATAAACAAATAGTAAAGAGTGGTAACTCTCTCCATTCACAAGGTACACAACTTGAACAAACAATTAGGCATGGAGATGAAATGATTAACAAATAGTAAAGAGTGGTAAAGAGTAGTAAAGAGTTGTGTACCTTGTGAATGGAGAGAGTTGCCACTCTTTACTATTTGTTAATCATTTCATCTCCATGCCTAATTGTTTGTTCATAGTTGTGTACCTTGTGAATGGAGAGAGTTACCACTCTTTACTATTTGTTGGTCCCTGAGTTTAGGATACTAAAATAGGTCATATTTATTCGTATATAAAGAACGTAAAAGCAAAAAAGTTTATGTATTGTGCCACCTGGGGGCATTCAAAAGTTATATACATACTTCTTTTACGCATACCATACAAACAAAATGAGTGGTGTTAGTCGGCCTGTATCTTTCCAGAAAATACTGCTTGATTTTAAAAATTGAAGACTTCAGTGATTTTTCTATGGAGTCTTTTGTATGATAAAACAACAGCAACAACAAAAACAGTTGTATCAATGAAATTGATATTATGGATGCTGAATGAGGATAGTGTTTCAATGTATAAAGTTAACTTGTTATAGGTGTGTGCGTGCGTGCATATGCGATGCAAATGCAAGCGTAGTTTGTGCACGGGTATGCTTGTGCGAAAAAAGAGAGGGAGAAAGCGAAAATGACATAGGCGTAAAAATGTAAACG
>NC_134902.1:6359624-6384624 GCF_041734735.1 Babylonia areolata | reverse complement strand
AAAGACTACTTGTGTTTCATAGAAACCGATAATCTAGGGAAAACGTTGGAATGCACACACACACACGCACACACACACACACACACACACACACACACATATGTATGTATGCATGTATATTTATACCACGATCACTGCCACTACTGCTAAACTTTCCATCATCCTCACCACCACTACTTTCATAAAACCAATTCGTCGATTTAAAAAAAAATACAAAAGTGCTATCTACTCTGATTACACACACACACACACACACACACACACACACACACATATATATATATATATATATATATATATATATATAACCCAAAACAAATAAAAACAAAAAACATTGTGTAGTCTGCATATACCCCCGTAGCCTCCATCATTCGCTTTGCTTCCAATGATAGAACAGTGATTGACAACCGTTGTCCAACCAACCGTTCAACCAACCACCCGTTGTCACCCGCAATATAGGTGAGACCCACTTGAGGCCACTTGAGAACCCTGCTCAATGGTCACCAAAGAACTCCCAACTCTGCACGTCCACGAACTACAACGCCCAAGGCCTCAAGTGGCCACTGGCAAAGAGAAGCCACCGCTGACCAATCACAAACACATGTCCTCCGACTTTGAATGGGGACTAATGAAGCCACCATTGGATGTGGACAGACAGCAACGCTCAAGGCATCAACAAAGCCTGTCCCAAACTTCGGTCCTTCAGACACAGTGTCGCCTTTCCCTGCTGTATCCCTTGTGTTGTCAGCGTCAGCCAATCATGTTGGAAAATGTTGGGCAGTCTGATATACAGCCCTGCGTGAAACCAGTATAAAGCTAGATTCGTTTGACAGGAATGCTTCGCTGTGTGTGATGTGTGGATGAGGTCTTCGTTTCGTCAGTTTTTCACTGCCTTGCTGTGCTGCTGTGGCCTCCACATTTACACTGCTAAGCGTACTGCCGACGCCTGAGCTGTATACTATCTGTGTTCTGGTGACGCCTGAGCAGTATACTATCTGTGTTCTGACACCGGAGCTGTATCACCCGTGTTCTGGTGCTGGAGCTGTTTTATATCTGGTGCCTGCCTGTGTTCCATAGCCAGTACTCCGTCACACGTCTGTGCTGCTGACTCTGCCTGCAGTCTTTAGCACGGCCACACAATGTCAATGCACTTCCCGGCCAAGTCAGCCCCACCATGCACTGCCCCCAGGACCTCAGTTCCCTGGAACTGGAACACCAGGACATACCTTCCCTGGAACAGAACAGACTTTCCCAGGAACAGGACAGGCTTTCCCGGGAACAGGACAGGCTTTCCCGGGAACAGGACAGACTCTTTCCAGGGAACAGGACAGACTTTCCCGGGAACAGGACAGACTTTCCCAGGAACAGGACAGGCTTTCCCGGGAACAGGACAGACTCTTTCCAGGGAACAGGACAGGCTTTCCCGGGAACAGGACAGACTCTTTCCAGGGAACAGGACAGACTTTCCTGGGAACAGGACAGACTTTCCCGGGAACAGAACAGACTTTCCCAGGAACAGGACAGACTTTCCTGGGAACAGGACAGGCTTTCCCGGGAACAGGACAGACTCTTTCCAGGGAACAGGAACGTATTTTCCCAGGAACAGGACAGGCTTTCCCAGGAACAGGACAGACTCTTTCCCAGGAACAGGACAGACTCTTTCCCAGGAACAGGACAGACTCTTTCCAGGGAACAGGAACATATTTTCCCTGGAACAGGACAGGGAAACAGGACAGACTATCCCTGGAACCGGAACACCAGGACCGACTTTCAGAACATGCCACATCAAAGTCGTGGCAGACGTCACGGCAAACACTTCCATCCCTACCCTTCCACGGTTCCGGCCTTCTGTGGTGGCCCCAGCTGGACCAGGCAGCCCCAAAGGACCTGCTACACTTACCAGACAACGGAAGACTATTCCAAGTATTGGACGCAGGCCGACCAGGCGTCGTTCTTCCTGATGAAACAGAAGGAAGAACGGGAGGAAAACGCTTGGGGGACGACAGAGGAGAAAGCCATGTCCAACACAGACTGCATTGACGTCTACTGGACCTCGGAAGAGAGAGAAGGACAGCTGGACTTCAGCAAAAGAACGGCCCAGGACGGAGCACATGGAGCAGTACCGGACAACTGCCTAGAAGAAGTAAGTGTTCATATAGAATAGGGTGTAGGATGATACTAATACTACTGATGATAATAACATAATACTGATGATTATAACATTGAACAATATTATTGCATTGTTTGTATTTGTGTTATTTGTACGTTCCATCATGCATGCAAATGCTGTAAATAAGTGTTTGCACCTTTGAATGAACGTGGGGTTGTGCGTCTTTTATTCATTTATTCATCTGTCTGCAAGTTGACGGAAACTGTAGTGATATTGTTTTATAAAGTTTGCGATGGATGACAGAGAAGTTAAGACACTGTGCTGGGTGGTGTGGTCACAGGAATGTTAACACACTGGTAAATGTTACAAGAAAAAAAAACCTGACATGTCTGGACTTTTTTTTTTTTTTTAAGTTTTCATCAATGTTTTCTGTTTGGTTGAATATATCATTTTTGGGCTCAAAACTGGTGAACTTTACAACGAAAGAAAAGTCTCACTTAGACTGGCATAGCCTTTTAATCCTGAGTATGCTACACGGAATATATGGACAATACAAAACACATGAAATGTACGAACAATGATGCGATGAGAGTGAATGATTAACAAAGACTAAAGAGTGGTAACTCTCTTCAAACACAAGGTAC
Source organism: Babylonia areolata (assembly GCF_041734735.1). Lineage (NCBI taxonomy): Eukaryota > Metazoa > Mollusca > Gastropoda > Neogastropoda > Buccinidae > Babylonia > Babylonia areolata. Next base: position 6,381,870 of record NC_134902.1, on the reverse strand, counting down.
AGAACTTCAAGCCAATGCTGCACATACTATCTATTCAGCTAGTAACTAGATAAATAAATAAATAAAAGGTACACTGGAACTTCAGAAAGGAAGAAAAATGTGTTGTTGGTCTGTTGTAGCTGTTGTTGTCGTTTGTTTATATGTTTTGTGGTAGCAATGGATTCTATGGAACTTTTCATTCTGACCTCCCTTTAGTTGTAGTCAGGGGAGAGTAGGAAACCAGTACCCACATCAGCACACAGGAGACAGTGGGTCTTTAATTCCCCACAGTCAGTGACATCAACACACATAGAACAGTGGGTCTTTAACTCCCCACAGTCAGTGACATCAGCACACAGGACACAGTGGGTCTTTAACTCCCCACAGTCAGTGACATCAACACACATAGAACAGTGGGTCTTTAACTCCCCACAGTCAGTGACATCAACACACAGGAGACAGTGGGTCTTTAACTCCCCACAGTCAGTGACATCAACACACATAGAACAGTGGGTCTTTAACTCCCCACAGTCAGTGACATCAATACACAGGAGACAGTAGGTCTTGAACTCCCCACAGTCAGTGACATCAACACACAGGGGACAGTGGGTCTTTAACTCCCCATAGTCAGTGACATCAACACACAGGGGACAGTGGGTCTTTAACTCCCCATAGTCAGTGACATCAACACACATAGAACAGTGGGTCTTGAACTCCCCACAGTCAGTGACATCAAGACACAGGGGACAGTGGGTCTTTAACTCAACGGAAAGCAGGGATGGAAGTGTGTGCAGCCTTGATTACACACGTGTGTTGTCCTGTTGTTGTTTCTTCAGGCCGGAGTGGATTTCTGGATGGCTCGGCGGGTAGACCGCCCAGCTCCACACCCAGAGTTGTGGGTTCCAGTCCCGGGCATCCATTCTCAGCACTTCAGCCCACTGCAGATCGCCCCCTCCCGCCCCTGTCCCCCCACCCGGACAGACATCCAGGACTCACTCCCATGAACGACACAACCGTCACCGAAACAAGCCCTCAGCTGTGGACAAGTTGACCGTTAGTTGACGGGAGATAGTTTAACTGCTGCCTGTTCACCGACCACAAACTGTACATGTATTTTGGCACATGTATAAGCCCTACTACGGACGATTCCCCCCCCCCCCCCCCCCCCCACCTCTCTCTCTCTCTCTCTCTCTCTCTCTCTCTGTGTGTGTGTGTGTATTATTGTATCTGGTACTGAATTATAGTTGACATATGATCATCCAACGGTTGATCTTTGATGTTGTGTGTTTGCTTTAATGATCTCAAGTGGCTTGGAATAAAATGCTTGTGGTGGTATTGGTTAATGGAATGTTGATTATTTTTTTGTGTGTCGTAAAAAAAAATATAGTGCTGTCATGGATTTCAAATTTGAACCGTAAACCATCCACATTACTTTTTCGGTGATTGTTTTTTTTCTCATGTTCAGCCGTGTACATGCCTGTGTGCGTGCATGTGTGTGTGTGTGTGTGTGTGTGCGTGTGTGTGTGTGTGTGTGTGTGTGTGTGTGTGTGTGTGTTTGCGTGTGTGTGTGTGTGTGAAAGAAAGACCTGTCTTTGTACATTATTTCAAAATGGATTCATAATAATATGATTATAGAATCACTAGCAAAGTTATACTTTTTTTTTGCGATGATATAACAAAAGACAAATTCTGAAAAAAAACACAACAAAAACATGATGAAAAATACATCTCTTAGGTAGTGAAGTGATGTGAAGCAAAGTTGTAATTAACTGAATGAAGGTGAAACAAAATTAAATGATGTGATTAATAAATGGAAAATTAAGAAAGTACATTTGCGTTTCTGCCTTCATTTTTTGTCTCTGATGGCGTGTGTGTGTGTGTGTGTGTGAGAGAGAGAGAGAGAGACAGACACAGAGAGAGAATGCATGCAACTGATTGATTAAACTGGATGTTCTCAGTACACCCCACCACCACCACCTCTCTCTGTCTCTCTCTGTCTCTCTCAGGATCTCTAACTCACCCTGACTTGAGCAACACCTACACCCACAAACTATACCCACACAAACACACACACACACACACACAGGCACGCACGCACACACCCCTACACGCTACACCCTTCCACTCCGCCCCGCGGTATAAGGGGTCGCCAGAGGAAAGCGTTCAGCGCGGTACAGTACTTGTGACTGACTGCTGCCGCGCTGATGCTGATCTGTGAGCAGGTCACTGCGGCAGACAACTGATTCTGAACAGAAAGCTAGGAACAGAGCTGTTTGGGGTCAAAAGGAATAAAATACATACTAAAGTGGTAGAAGACGCAAATCCGCTTTTATGAATGTTTTCCATTATTCAGAGTTTACTTAACTCACTCAGTACGGCCAGTCCTCTCTTCTCCTCTACACAGACCCCTCGGATGTCCAGTGGGTGTCTGAATGACCCAACCTTTAGCTTCCGTCGTCAGAATTGTGGTATACTTTGTCAACATTCACCTCTTCAGTATAAGAGCCTTCCGCTTGCAATATTTTGATGATGGTAATTGGCGTGAAACGCTGTTAACGTCGTCTCTTTCGCCGTTCTTATGGAGAGAGTTAAACGGTTTTCCAACTTAGAGAGGAAATGTCAGACTAGGTGGATGGTCCGTATGGCTTTACAAAAGTTTGATTTAGAAAGGATAGAAAACTTGTAAGGGTCGCTTGCAGTTGTCATACAGACAAAAGAATATCAGTATTCAGTGTCCACGAGTTCCGCCAAAGGTAAACAACTTCAAGTGGAATTTATTTGCGTTATGTGTGATCTGTTTGGCTGTCTCTCGCTCTGTTTCTGTTCCTCTGTCTGTCCCTCTCTCTCCCTCTCTCTCCATTCTTTTCGCTCTGCTCTGCTCTCTGTCTGCCCCCCCCCCTCTCTCTCTTTCTCTCTCCATTCTTTTCGCTCTGCTCTGTTCTCTGTCTGCCCCCCCTCTCTCTCTCTCTCTCTCTCTCATTGTGTGTGTGTGTGTGTGTGTGTGTGCGCGCGCGTGTGTGCGTTCACATTAATTTTCATATGTAATCATGCATTAATTTCATTATTGTTATTCATATTACAGTTGACCCCGGATAAGTGTACCCTCTTGGACACCCCCCCCCCCCCCCCCCACACACACACACACACACACTGCCACCCCCCTCCCAAGAGTCGACTTATTCACACATCGAACAAGTACATGTTGTGGCAAAAAGGCGACTTATCCAATGTGTGGAAATCAACCTTTTTAAGCATGAGACTAGCAACTAGTTACTTGAAGAAAAAAATAAGGACGTGATAATATTCACTGTGTTTGTGTCTGTGTTGCATTGGTACATGTATGTTAAAACATTATTTAGGTGTTGGATATATCTGCTGGTTAACAAGTGTTTATTTATCATTATCATTATTATCATCATTATCATCATTATTATTATTAATATTATCATTATTATTATTATTATCATTATCATTATCATGAGCATTTGCGCCTAATTTTGGCTTTTGGTATATATGGGGTTTTTGTTGTTGATGTTGTTTTTGTTATGATTTGTTTTGTTTTCCCTCTTTCTTTTTGTATTTTCTTTTCCTTACCTTTCCTTAGAGAGTGAGAGAGAGTAAGAGAGAGAGGCTGGTAGTGAGAGAGATGTTGTGTGGTGGATGGTTTGACAGAGGAGACAGGGAGTGAGAAAGAGGGTGGTACAGAAAGAGAAAGGTATATATATATATACATATATATATATATATATATATATATATATATATATATATATATATATATATAACACTAACGATCTTTTATTTAGATTAAGGCCAAAGCCCCTTACTGAAGGGGGTCATACAAGAAAATAAATAAAGAAAATGACTTGGCACGATAAACCAACATCACAAATCAACCAAAAGTAGCTAATACAATACTCAACAACATTCACAAAATTTAACGATTCGAAGTCTTTTCAATGCCTCATACAAATAAATATGTGGCCAAGTTTTGTTGGGTAAGCTCATGTTTTGACGACATGAGCAAATTAAATCTAAAAGCACAAGGATCTTTATAATATTTAGGTTGAATTAATCTTTGTCTGAGGTCACTCAAAGCAGGGCAACATAACAAAAAATGCAATTCATCTTCCCTACCCAGGTTGCACAATCGACACGTATATGCATATTCACTCCTACTACAGTATCTGGAACTGTGAACAGCAATATTAGAAACACCGAATCTAAATTTTGTCAGTGCACTTTTTACATATGTTTATTTCCATCCCAATATATGGTTTAGTCCCCTGCGATGTTTTAAGGAGAGAGAGAGAGAGTGACTGGTAGCGAGAAAGAGAGGAAGAGAGAGAGAGAGGCTGGTAGCGAGAAAGAGAGAGAAGGGGGTTGAAGAAACGGGGCACATGAGAGAGAGAGAGAATGAGAGAGAGAGAGAGAGAGAGAGAGAGAGAGAGAGAGACAGACAGACAGACAGACAGGCAGACAGAGTGAGTGAGGGAGAGAGAGTGAGAGAGAGAAAGAGAGACAGACAGACAGACAGGCAGAGTGAGTGAGAGAGAGAGAGAGAGATTGAGAGAGAGAAACGAAACAAAACGAAATTTTATTTCACCAGGGTAATGAGATAAGCAAGTACACATGCTTTTTTCCACCCAGCCCTGGACAAAGAGAGAAAAAAGAAGAACACACACACACACACACACACACACACACACACACACACACACACACACACACACACACAACACAACACAACACAAGAAAACCAAAAACACGCACAAATTCGCAATTATCAAGTACAAGAAAAAAAGAAAAAGAATTAAGTACTATTAAAAAAAAGAAGAAGAAAGAGATAGAAAGAGAGGTGACTGACACAAGGATGTGAAATTTTATTCCTTTTTTGTGGATGTGTGTCGGGGGCGGGGGGGGGGGGGGGGGTAGGGATTAGGGGGATGGTATGCGGGGAGTGTTGTGGTGAGGGGCGGGTGGTGTAGGGGAGGGTGCGTGACAGTGGTTGGTGGGTGTTTTTCACGAAAGGTTGAACACGAATGATACTGCACATTTCTCGAACTGACAGGAACAAGAGTTTCAGTGGTACGATCTGTTCTTTTTTTCTTGTCTTTCAGATCAGTTTGCAAGCGTGCGTTCACGTGTGTGTATGTATGCGAATATGCATATGTATGAGTGTGTTTGTCTGCGCATGCGCTCGCGTGCGTGCGTGCATGTGAGAGAGAGAGAGGGGGGGGGGGGTAAAGTACTGAGATGAATCAGTGAACCAAAAGTGTACTTTGATTACCAAAAGGCAGAACAAGCACAAAAGATGCAGACATTGTACGAAGCTGACAGAAACAAGATTCTTTAAGCGTTCTTTAACTCACTCAGTACGGCCAGGCCTCTCTTCTCCTCAACACAGACCGCTCGGATGTCCAGTGGGTGTCTGAATGACCCAACCTTTAGCTTCCGTCGTCAGAATTGTGGAATTCTTTGTCAACATTCACCTTTTCAGTATAATAGCCTTCCACTTGCAATATTTTGATGATTGTAATTGGGGTGAAACGCTGTTAACGTCGTCTCTTTCGCCGTTCGTATGGAGAGAGTTAATGTTTACACGTCTGTAACAATGTCAGTGAAATACAGAGGAAATCCGAGTATGGAGAGAGCTGTAGAGAGAGAGAGAGAGGGAGGGAGAGAGGTGCGAGGGGAGAGGATGTTAGAACCATAGAGACAACGAGAGCGAGCGAACCAAAGACAGACGGATTGACGAACGCTCGGATGAACAGACTGGCAGACAGAGCGGTTATTCAAAAGAGAACACATCACACAGTCGAACGAGAGAGAGACAGACAGAGAGACAGACACAGACACAGAGATAGAGACTGAGACTGAGACAGAGAGGGACATTGAAAATGGTTTATTCACGTAAAGGCCATAGCCGCAAATGAAGGGGGGGGGTGTGGGGTGTGACAAAATGGACATATGGAAATACAGGGAGAGGGAGAGAGAAGAAGAAGAAGAAGAAGAGGAGGAGGAGGAAGATGAGGATGAAGAAGACGAAGAAATGATTCTTAAAAGTCAGTTTTCGTGTCAAGATATATAAACATTGCACCGAAGGTTCCACTTGAATGAACAGCAGGTATCGTTCATTTGATCCAGTCCTCACTCATAACTTAATTAACCCATTCACCGCCAAGCTCGCATTTATGCACAGGCGTGGTAGAGGACCCATGTCACTGAAAGGTGACCAGATCATGGGTCTGTTATCCATGAACTTACTGTTCAAGCGAGGGAGGGGGTTATCAATACTTTTATAATTAGAGGACCCAAAAGTTAAAAGGTTCCATAGTTTTTACGGCCATCGGGTAAGCGAATTTGTATCCGCTATGTTTAAGGACTGGCATAGTAAGGCGGGGCCCAGTCTCTCTCTCCTTCCGCCGTTTATACATTTCCCGGCCAAAGTCCGGACCCATTTATACACCTTGGTGGAGTGAGAAAATTGGGGCAGAGTGACCAAATGTTCGATGGTGGGATAGGCCATGTTTTCAATACATCGCAGGGGGAATCCCCAGCAATTCTTAGCCAGTCTTTTCTGTGTTTATGCCACAATGGAATTTTGTACTCTAATTGACTGGCGGTGAAAGGGTTCAGGCAGAGCGAGACAACTCGATCGCGTGCTGTAAAGGGTGAACCAGAGGCCGAGTGGTAACACGCACAACTAAGACACGAGTGTCCGCGAGAACGAGTCCCACATACAAACCAGGAGCCAGTTGCGTTGCTCGGACGGAAGAGCCTAGTATGGTCGTAACCCGCTACTAATTGTGTGTAGTATCGAACTGACCAATGGCGTAGTTCGGTCAACGTAGGCATTTTAGTCACGTGTAACTGTCAAAAAGTTAGAACCAAGCAATGCAACTGGCACCAGGAGTTGTTGTCTTTTTTTTTAACTCCTCCCCCAGTAGACATTGAGTGGTGGTCTGGATGCTAGTCTTTCAGATGACACGATGGCCTGAAATGATGGCCTAGAGGTAACGCGTCCGCCTAGGAAGCGAGAGAATCTGAGCGCGCTGGTTCGAATCACGGCTCAGCCGCCGATATTTTCTCCCCCTCCACTAGACCTTGAGTTGTGGTCTGGATGCTAGTCATTCGGATGATACGATAAACCGAGGTCCCGTGTGCAGCATGCACTTAGCGCACGTAAAAGAACCCACGGCAACTAAAGGGTTGTTCCTGGCAAAATTCTGTAGAAAAATCCACTTCGATGGGAAAAACAAATAAAAATCATGCAGGAAAAAAAAATGGGTGGCAAAAAAAGAAAGATGAGCTGAAAACCGAGTTTCCAAAGCCATTTCTTTTACGTCTTTTTTTGAGTGTGTTCCACTGTGTGTGATGTGTCACCGCTCCAGTCTGATCGGGGGGAGCAGTCTATAGGGACACGGTGTTGTAACACTGGCTGACTGGCTGGTCTGACAGACTGAAACGTGTGAAGCAGTGATGTTCCTAAGGGCCGTTGCCCACGGCGCGTTTCCCGTCGGCTGCAAGCATTATTATTTTATAGAACTGGTTTCGTTGTAGCGAGAATGCGTGAAACCTGCAGCAAGGTGTGAGATTCTCACTGGTTGTTCCTCGCGACAAGATTCTGATTGGCTGTTCCTCGCGACAAGATTCTGATCAGTTGCTCACAAGATTCTGATCAGTTGCTCCTCGTGACCCTCGCGCTGGGACTACACGGCATAGGGGCGCATCCCCCAGGTGGCGGATGGGGGAGCCCTCCCTTTGGGGGTTGCACCAAATGATATGGAACAAGGTGCCGTGGACCCACATAGTCTAGGAGAAGGACAACTCTGATTTCAAACCCGGGCAGATGGAGTCCGTTAGCCTCAGCAGGCAGTCCTTCCAAGAGAAGGAAAACTCCCAAGAGAAAACCCGGCCAGCTGTAAACCGTTACCAGAACAGGAGATCACTGCAGACGGCGCCACAGTGGCCTCTCTAAGGGGCGTGATCTAGTCAAAACCGGCTGTGCATGCACTCTACAACACATGTCTACGACACATGGCTCCTCGTGACAAGATTCTGATCGGTTGCTCACAAGATTCTGATTGGTTGTTCCTTGTGACAAGATTCTGATTGGTTGTTCCTTGTGACAAGATTCTGATTGGTTATTCCTTGTGAGACGATTCTGATTGGTTGTTCATAGCGACAAGATTCTGGTTGGAATCTGATTGGTTGTTTATAGCAACAAGATTCTGATTGGTTGCTCCTCGTGACAATATTCTGATTGGTTGTTCTTCTGACACAATTCTGATTGGTTGTTTCTTGCGACAAGATTCTGATTGGTTGTTCCTTGCGACAACCTCGCTTGTGCAGCGGGGGAATTGGACAAGGAGGCGTCATGATGCCTGGCGTCATCACTCTGGATGCCCGGCGTCCGACACTCGTTGCCTGAAAATCTCGTACACGAACATTTATGCTTGACGCCTGAAGCTTGATGCTTGACGCCCCGTGTGTGATGGGCCTAATGTTTGCCGCGAGTTGGGTTACGCCTGCGGAGCGACGGGTGTGACGGGCCTGATGGCGTTTGTGAAGCGCTCCGTCACAGACCCGGGGTCATGTCTGACACCTCTGTCCGACAGGGCTTCCAGCACGTGATAACCTGTCCCCTCTGTCGATGCGTCGTGGGTTGGGGAGGGTGAGGAGAGTGAGCGTGGGGGGGGCGGGGGGAGGAGGGAAAGAGGACTGAGGCTTGTGGGGAGTAAAGTTGGGAAGTGAGGGGGCGGGGGGCGGTTGAGGGGGGTGGGGGGTTATTTTGTGCGAGAATGGAGGGACGGGCAGGGGGGAGGGGTGTGTGTGTGTGTATGCCGGCTGGTGTGAAGCATGTGTGTGTGTGTGTGTGCGCGCGCGCGCGCGCGCGAGTGCGTAAGTCGAAATCGAAATATTGTAATTGTCAGACCACAATGGAGTTCAGAAAGAGAAAAGGAATGAATACAGGGAAATAAACATCAGGATGATCGCTGAACTACATGAGCATCGGTAACGATTCTACAGCATTTGCTCGCACTGAAAACGCGTTGAATACAAACTTGCACATACTGATGTTCAGTCTCTCATTCACACAAGATAACAACATGTACATCTTAAAACCACTTGGATACTTGTGAAATTTAGCAGGAAATAAACTGGGAACGCACAGAACAGTACTTAGGACAGACCAACATGAACTTACCTGTGAGTTTGTGTGAGTTTGTGTGTGTGTGTGTGTGTGTGTGTGCGTGCTTGTGTGTGTGTGTTTGCGTGTGTGTGTGTGTGTGTGTGTGTGTGTGTGTGTGTGTGTGTGTGTGTTGTGTGTGTGTGTGTATATGTGTGTGTGTGTGTTGTGTGTGTGTGTGTGTGTTTGTGTGTGTGTGTGTGTTTGTGTGTGTGTGTGTGTGTGTGTGTGTGTGTGTGTGTGTGTGTGTGTGTCTTGTGTGTGTGTGTGTGTGTTTGTGTGTGTGTGTGTGTGTGTGTGCGTGCGTGTGTGTGTGTGTGTGTGTGTGTGTTTGCGTGCATATCTTTGTGTGTATTTGTGTGTGTGTGTTTGCGTGCATATCTTTGTGTGTATTTGTGTGTGTGTGCATACTTGCCTGCGTGTTTGCGTGCCAACACGTGCACGTTTGGCATTTTCTTTTTTTTACCTTTATATTCGCACACACACACACACACACACACACACACATATATATATATATATATATATATATATATATATATATATATATGTTATAGTGTGCCAGCAGTGTCAACCCCCACCACCCACACTCTGTCCCCTTCCTCCTCCCCCCTCCCCCCAATCTCTCCTTCACCCCCACCCCCCACCCCTCCACCCCCCCAACCCCACCATCTTATCTCCCGTCCCCCTCCAGCCAAAGTCCAGTCTTTGAGGTTGTGCCGACTTCACGCCACCCTCCCTCCTTCCACCCCCAAGCCCCCCTCCTCACCCCACTCCCTAGTCGGCGCCTTTGGTCCGCGACACCGCGTCACCAGTCCCAGCTGTAGGAACACGTGCAGGTTGTGCGAGTTCTACCGCAATCCCCGTGCTGAGCGGAACATCCCGTGTGGCTGCCTGTCTTTCAAGTCGTTCCCCATCTCCCCTTTCACAAACACGGCTCAGCTAGATGGCAGGACTTTGGAACGAAAGCTAGGGAGAACTTATGCTAATGCGAACTTTGATCAAGCTGGCTAACCTGCCGAGAGATGTATTGTCCTGTCTCCCTAATCTGTTTGTGATGTAAACGGGTGAACTTGTCGTCATAGAATGTATACAGCTAAGTGGGTTGAATTGTAGCGAATCAGATCAATCTGTTGAATTGGACGAATTGGGATTTAGCAGTGAATCTGTCAGTCATTCACGTAGCGTCATTAGGACAAGCAAAGATTGGTTATTTCAGTTCAACTAGTTGGGGGAGTGAGTGTTGTAGCTTGGATTAGTATGCATAGTATGTTGTGGGAAGGGATAAAACCAGTCAGCACAGCCAGTTCTTAGCTGTCTCCCAGAAAAACTGACTGACACAGGGTGACTGACTGATCAGTGATGTGAGGTTCAAGGAAATCCCTGTTGGGCTGTGTGCTGCTTTAGGTGTAGGGTGAACTTTTTACTGTGCGCTGCTTGTAGATGCTGCTTGTAGTTGTAGATGCTGCTTGTAGGTGCTGCTTGCAGATGTTGCTTGTAGGAAGTACTTGAAGTAGGCAGTGTGTGCTGCCTTAGTGTGCATTGCTTTTGCTAAGTAGGGTGAACTGCTTAGTGTGTGTCCTGCATTGTAAAGTAAACACTCTATAAAAACCACTCCATGTGGCCCTGCTATTGATGTGAGGAGAGAGTGAGTGAGTGCATCAATTAGTCGATCCTATATCCCCCTGTCTGCTCCCCTCTCTCTCTTCTATTAGAATCAAACCACACTCTCGAAGACTTTTTACACACACACACACACACACACACACACACACATATATATATATATATATATATATATATATATATCCATCCATCCATCCATCACCCTGACATTGTCATAGCCATCATAGGTCTTTAAGTCTTTAATTCCCAGTCTATTGTTGCTATCACGCTACAGGACTGGAGGTAATAAGTCAGTGCAGTCACTGGTGACATGACTCAGGAGATATTGAGATGGGTTGGAGGGTGATGGTCGTGAGAGAGAGAGAGATAACGATAACGATTTTTTCTTCAGATAAAGGCCAAAGCCCCTTACTGAAGGGGGTGACATAAAAGAAAAATAAACAAGATTTTACTTGACACACTATGCATCTGCAACACAAACCAACCAAAAAATAGCGAACACAGATGTTCGACAACATTCACGTCGTAACAAATCTCAATCTCTTCAATGCCTCATATAAATATATATATATATATATATATATATATATATATATATATATATTATAAAAAGGCCAAGTTATACAGAGTAGACTCATGTCTTGACGACATGAGCAAATTAAATCTAAAGTTAGATGGATCTTTATAATACTTTGGTTGGATTAGTTTTTGTCTGAGGTCACTCAAGGAGAGAGACAGAGAGAGAGAGAGAGAGAGAGAGAGAGAGAGAGAGAGAGTTTTATCTTCAGTTTAACGTCTATTCACTATAAGTGTTTTTAGACGGAAAGGAGTAAAGAAGTGGATAAAGGAAAGGGAATGCATGTGAATATTAGTGTAAAAATGTATTCATGTTATGTATCAGAGGAAAAGTATAAGAAAAAGGTCTAAAGAGATTGTGGTGTGTACTGAATGAGGTGTCATGGGAAGGAGAATATGTATATGCATATCAAGAAGTATTAACCTACAACAATGTAAATATAAATAACATTAATTATAACACATCAAAGGAGGATACTAACTGGACTGGAGTTTAAAATTTCTGAAAACATTCGAAGCAATGAATAATCATTCAAAATCTTTTCAGTGGCTAATGAAATATTGAAAGAAAAAAGTTAACTACATCTTTAAGAAGAGAGAGTGAGTGTGTGTGTGTGTGTGTGTGTGTGTGTGTGTGCGTCTGTGTGTGTGTGTGTGTGTGTGTGTGTGTGTGTGTGTGTGTGTTAGTCTTTCAGTTTCAGTTTCTCAAGGAGGCGTCACTGCGTTCTAACTCAAAGCGCTGGTCAGGCCAATATATTTATTTGTATATCTATCTATCAGAGCGGATTTCTTTAACTTAATTTTTTTTTTCAGGGGACAACCCTTATGTTGCCATAGGTACTTTAACAGTGCGCCAAGTGCGTGCTGCACACGGGACCACGGTTTGCTGTTCCATCGGAAAGACAAGACGCTGGGTTTGATTCTCCAGTCAAACTTGGGGAGAACAGGTGAGAGAGAGATCGGAGAGAGAGAAAGAACTGAATCAGTAGTAACCCCACATCCCGCGCATGCAATGCGACACGCACAAAAAGGATATTTGTTGTCCAGCGGACGAAGAAGCGACGAGACCAGTCACGTTCCCTCGCGGACCCCTCCTCACACCCCCCCCCCCCCCCCCCCCCCACCCCCCGCCCCCTTCCCCTCACCCCGCCCCGCCTCTCCCTGACAGCAATGAAGGCCCCGTAACCCGCCAACAGTCATTATTCATCCATGGCAGCCACGAGTTATCTTTTCTTCGATGTCCTGCTTCCTGTTACCTAAATATATCTTCTGGGGTTTTTGTTTTTATTTTTTGTTTGTTTTGTTGTTGTTGTTGTTTGCTTGTTTGTTTGTTTGTTTGTTTGTTGTTGTTGTTGTTTTTGTTGTTGTTTTTTGTTGTTGTTGTTGTTGTTGTTTTGTTGTTGTTGTTGTTTGGGTTTCTTTTCTTTTTTTTAAGACAAGCGGGAATTTCTTGGGGACTTTTGAGGCCTTTTGAAAAAATCAACATTCTGGGTTTTTTGGGGGGTGGGAGGGGGGGGAGGGTTCAAAGGGAGACTTGGTTACTTTGCCAACTTTTGAGGATGTAACGTCTGTTTTTTTCTTCTGACGATTGTTAAATAGTTTTGTTTTTCAGACAAAGCGAATATTATCATGGGATTTTACAGGACTCGAAACAGAAATCGAGGGGTTTTGTCCTATATAATTGTTAACACAATGGAGTGATAGCCTAGAAGTAACGCGTCCGCCTAGGAAGCGAGAGAATCTGAGCGCGCTGGTTCGAATCACGGCTCAGCCGCCCATATTTTCTCCCCATCCACTAGACCTTGAGTGGTGGTCTGGACACTAGTCATTCGGATGAGACAATAAACCGAGGTCCCGTGTGCAGCATGCACTTAGCGCACGTGAAAGAACCCACGGCAACAAAATGGTAGTTCCTGGCAAAATTCTGTAGAAAAATCCACTCCGATAGGAAAAACAAACAAAACTGCCCGCAGGGAAAAAAAAAATGGGTGGCGCTGTAGTGTAGCGACGCGCTCTCCCTGGGGAGAGCAGCCCGAATCTCACACAGGGAAATTTGTGGTGACAAAAATACAATACAATACAATACAATGCAATGCAATACAATAGTTTCATAATTCACATAGTTACCCACCAGGCGCCGTCACCGAGATTCGAACCCGGGACCCTCTGATTGAAAGTCCAATGCTTTAACCATTTGGCTCGACGGGTGCAATAGCCGAGTTGTTAAAGCGTTGGACTTTCAATCTGAGGGCCCCGGGTTCGAATCACGGTGACGGCGCCTGGTGGGTAAAGGGTGGAGATTTTTACGATCTCCAAGGTCAACATATGTGCAGACCTGCTAGTGCCTGAACCCCCTTCGTGTGTATATGCAAGCAGAAGATCAAATACGCACGTAAAAGATCCTGTAATCCATGTCAGCGTTCGGTGGGTTATGGAAACAAGAACATTCCCAGCATGCACACCCCCGAAAGCGGAGTATGGCTGCCAATATGGCGGGGTAAAAACGGTCATACACGTAAAAGCCCACACGTGTGCATACGAGTGAACGTAGGAGTTGCAGCCCACGAACGCAGAAGAAGAAGAAGAACCATTCGGCTATTCGGTTTTGACAGTGTTCCCTTTATCCCGATAGATTATAGTATCGTAATGCTTTAATTATCATTTCTTCACATTGATACATGTACCAGTTGCCTCTTTTGGCTCCTTCACAAATACTGGTTTGATGATTTGATCTGATGGTGGTGGAGAGATTGTGTGTGTGTGTGTGTGTGTGTGTGTGTGTGTGTGTGTGTGTGTGTGTGTGTGTGTGTGTGAGAGAACTCAGAACTCAGAACTCAAAACGTTTTTATTCAAGGATTAAGATTTTAGGCATTGCCTATTCTTCCAATCTGTCCTTGCTAATCTACATCTAGTACAAATAGCACACACATAAATGAAAGGAAAAGGTTTTCATGCAGAATTGTATACATAATGAAGAGAGAGAGAGAGAGAGAGAGAGAGAGAGAGAGAGAGAGAGAGACAGAGACAGAGACAGAGACAGAGAGAGAGAGAGATCCACTCCCGGGTGCGACCGACAACTCATTCGAGAAAAAAAACGTCCTGAATCATCACTATCATCCATAAAGGCCTTGTTCCTCCTTCTCCTTTCAGCTGTCTCTTCACTACCCCCCCGCGACCCCCCCTAACCCCCCACGCCCCCACCACTTTCATCCCCCTACCCCTTCCCCTCCCCCCTCACTCCATCCTTGTTCCGTGCTCTGACATCAGTCTTGGCACATTTTCTGTCGGCCGCAATGTGGAAGTATTGGCGTACGTGTCACTTATCTCCCTTGCTCGCCTCTCTAATTCAAGAACGAATGTCCGGTTTGTTTTGTTTTGTTTTGTTTTAATCCCGGATGTTGGGCTGCTGTTGTTACAACAACAACAACGATGACAACAGCAACAAAAATGATGATGAAGAGGAGGATGAGGATAGGGATGGTGATGATGATAATGTTTATGAAAAGAAGAAGAAGAATGAAATTAGGAGGAGGATGGGAAGTACTGAATTCACGCAGGTTGCTGAATAGTAATAATGACAGTGATAATAATGAAAGTTAGTAGTAGCAATAGCAACAGTATAGTAGTAGTAGTAGTAGTAGTAGCAGTGATGATAATCATGAAATTAGAAGTATGGGAGACGGTATGGGGTTACTGAACTTTCGGAGGTTACAGACGAACAGACCAGGATCCAAAAAACAGAGAAAGTAACCCCCCGTCACACCCTCCCCACCCCCCATGCCCCCAACCCCACCCCCAGCCTCCCAGGGCCCCCAAACACGTATGGTGGTCTACTTCCCAGGAACTGCTCATGAATTTTTCTCTCGACTACCTTGGGTGACAGACGAGTGGTTCAAGCAGTTAAAAAAAAAAAAAATCTCTGGGTGTCCACTTGGGAGATTAACACGACACATGTACATAACATGGTTAATTGTTACAGCGATGCTGTTGGAAGGGCGTGTTGTTTGGCTGTTTGTTTGTTTGAGGGAAGGTGGGCGGGGGGTGGGGGGGCGTGTGGGGGGTGGAAGAGGGGAGGACGGAGGAACTATGTAACTATCACTACGCTGTTTTGTGTGTGTGTGTGTGTGTGTGTGTGTGTGTGTGCGTGTGTGTGTGCGTGTGTGTGTGAGTGTGTTTCCTCCTCAAGGCCTGACTAAGCGCGTGCGTTGGGTTACGCTGCTGGTCAGGCATCTGCTTGGCAGATTTGGTGTGGCGTATATGGAATTGTCCGAACGCAGTGACGCCTCCTTGAGTAACTGAACTGTCAACACCAAGAATGAGAGGACTTTCGTATAAAGTATGAGAGAGTATATTTCTTTCTTCTTCTTCTTCTTCTTCTTCTTCTTCTTTCGGTTTTTCTCTCCGTTTTTTTTTTTTTTTCCTCCTCGCATTGAAGGTTATATTTCTCTTATTGAAACATCATCATTATTAACTTTTCTTCTTCTTTTTTTTTTTTTTACACAATTCACATATATCACCCTCGAAGTTTTACACCATTAACATGAAGTAAATGCGGTGCACTTCAGTGACAGTTAACTCATAAGGGTATTTCTATTTCATAACACACAAAGAAGAAAAATATATTGAAAAGAAAAACACAAGCAAAATAAATAAACCAATAAAATGACAATGATGATGATGATAATAACAACAACAACAACAAAGACAACAACTAAGATAATAATAATAATAACAATGATAATAATGATGATGATGATGATGATAATGTTGAGGATGATGATGATGATGATGATGATAATAATAATAATAATAATAATAATAATAATAATAATAATAATAATAATGATGATAACAACAACAACAACAACAACAATGATAATAATAATAATAATGATACTAATGATACGAATAATGTTAATAATGATTATGTTAATAGTAATAATAATAATAATGATAACGATGATGACTATGTTGATCATGATGATGATAATAATAATAATGATGATGATGATAATGATTAATAAGTGAGAGAGTATTTCATTCAATATAGCGAAACAGTGGATTCGAACTCATACCTGCGGCTTTCGGCTCTGACACTCAAAAGCAGCCGGTGAAAGAGTGCAGTTGCAGGCAAAAGAAAGCAATACAATACTGTCAAGAAATATATATGACCAACGTGTTTTTGGAAATCTGAACCACTTTGAACGAGACATCCTTTCTACTGTTGCATAAATGCATGATACGTGGAGTGATGGCCTAGAGGTAACGCGTCCGCCTAGGAAGCGAGAGAATCTGAGCGCGCTGGTTCGAATCACGGCTCAACCGCCGATATTTTCTCCCCCTCCACTAGACTTTGAGTGGTGGTCTGGACGCTAGTCATTCGGATGAGACAATAAACCGATAAAAAGGGTTGTTCCTGGCAAAATTCTGTAGAAAAATCCACTTCGATAGGAAAAACAAATAAAACTACATGCAGGAAAAAATACACACAAAAAATGGGTGGCGCTGTTTTTCCTATCGAAGTTGGATTTTTCTACAGAATTTTGCCAGGAACAACCCTTTTGTTGCCGTGGGTTCTTTTACGTACGCTAAGTGCATGCTGCACACGGGACTTCGGTTTATCGTCTCATCCGAATGACTAGCGTCCAGACCACCACTCTAAGTCTAGTGGAGGGGAAGAAAATATCGGCGGCTGAGCCGTGATTCGAACCAGCGCGCTCAGATTCTTTCGCTTCCTAGGCGGACGCGTTGCCTCTAGGCCATGACTCCACTAAAAGGGAGGAAATGTCCAGGATCATGGACACAACTTTTCGTAAGGAAAACGCAGGCAAAGAAAGATTCCCGCTGCAGAGACAGAGAGATCGAAGGGAAGCACAGAGAAATTCTGTCACTGTAATCGTTTTGAATGCTCAGCGACATTCCACCCCCCAAAAAAACTCTTGTCTGTTTGTCCAGCCAAACACTTCAACAGTCACACACACACACACACACACACACACACACACACACACACACACACACATACACACGCCATCACTACCACCACCACCACAACAACACAACACACTCGCACACGTACATGCGTACACACACATAAACACACACCACCACCATCTTCCCACACACAGGCAGCAGAATCACACCCAAAAACTTCGTCCACTCTTGCAGCGTAGAGTCTAGCTTCAACACACGCACACACACGCACACACACACACACACACACACACACACACACACACACACACACACACACACACACACACACACACACACACACACACACACGCACACACACACATGCAATAACATCTATTTTTGTGGCACTTTCACACACACACACACACACACACACACACACACACACACACACACACACACACACACACATGTAATAGCATCTATTTTTGTGGCACTTTCACACACACACACACACACACACACACACACAATGTAATAGCATCTATTTTTGTGGCACTTTCACACACACATACACGCACACACACACACACGCACACACACACACACACACACACACACACACACACACACATACATACATACACACACACACACACACACACACACACATGTAATAGCATCTATTTTTGTGGCACTTTCACACACACACACACACACACACACACACACACACACACACACACACACACACACACACACACACACACACACATGTAATAGCATCTATTTTTGTGGCACTTTCACACACACACACACACACACACACACACACACAATGTAATAGCATCTATTTTTGTGGCACTTTCACACACACATAAACGCACACACACACACACGCACACACACACACACACACACACACACATACACACACACACACACACACACACACACACACACCCACATGTAATAACATCTATTTTTGTGGCACTTTCACACACACACACACACACACACACACACACACACACACACACACACACACACACACACATGTAATAGCATCTATCTTTGTGGCACTTTCACACACACACACACACACACACACACACACACACACACACACACATGTCATAGCATCTATTTTTGTGGCACTTTCACACATACACACACACACACACACACACACACACACACACACACACATATGTAATAGCATCTATTTTTGTGGCACTTTCACACACACAGACACGCACACACACACACACACACACACACACACACACACACACACACACACACACATCCTACCCCACCACCCACCCCCACCACCACCACCACCACCATACCTGCCCTCTCCCATGCCAACCAGTAAGACAAATGGTATTTCCCCCGGCTCCTAGTTGACAGTCTTACGTCACATAAAGATGACAGCTAGCTGACACGCGAACCCCCCCCCCCCCCCCCCCCCCCCCCCACCCCACCCCCTCGCCCCCTCCCATCCCCCCTCTCCCTCACCAACACACTCTCCTGTGTCGCTCTCCACCTGGTACAGAGTCACAGCCTGAATAATGGCTTGAATCTTCTTCTTCTTCTTCCCCTTCTTCTTCTCCTCCTTCTTCGTTCGTGGGCTGCAACTCCCACGTTCACTCGTATGTACACGAGGGGGCTTTTACGTGTATGGCCGTGTTTTTTTATTCCCGCCATGTAGGCAGCCATACTCCATTTTCGGGGGTGTGCATGCTGGGTATGTTCTAGTGTCCATGACCCACCGAACGCTGACATGGATTACAGGATCTTTACGTATCTTACGGATCTTGCGTATTTGATCTTCTGCATGTTTATTACACACGAAGGGGGTTCCGGCACTAGCAGGTCTGCACATAATGTTGACCTGGGAGAATGGAGATTCCACCCTTTACCCACCAGGCGCTGATACCGAGATTGGAACCCGGGACCCTCAGATTGAAAGTCCAAAGCTCGGCAAATGGCTTGAATAAACGCCAGACAACATTCCTGTGTCGCGGTGGCCTAGCTAGTAGTGATGTGTCCGAGTTGGAAATGGGTAGCCCTTGTATGGGCCGTAAGTTTGACTCGAGTGTCGGGGCGGTGGCCTTGTGGTGAAGCGTCCAACTTGGAAGTGAGTGGTCAGGGGTTCGAATCCCACACACCTGGACTGGGATTGTCACGGCGCACACGCGCGCACGCACGCACACACACACACACACACACACACACACACACACATACACACACACGCACGCACGTACGCACACACACACGCGCACGCACACACACACGTACGCACGCACGCACACACACACACACACACACACACACACACACACACACACACACACACACACACACACACACACACACACACACACTGCCATGTAGGCAGTCATACTCCGTTTTCGGGGATGTGCATGTTGGGTATGCGACCGGTTTGCACGAGCTGTGACCGACCGAAACAGGACAGCGACCGGTTTGCACGAGCTGTGACCGGGCCGAAGCAGGACAGTGACCGGTTTGCACGAGCTGTGACCGACCGTAGCAGGACAATGACCGGTTTGCACGAGCTGTGACCGACCGTAGCAGGACAGTGACCGGTTTGCACGAGCTGTGACCGGGTCGAAGCAGGACAATGTCCGGTTTGCACGAGCTGTGACCGACCGTAGCAGGACAGTGACCAGTTGTGCACGAGCTGTGACCGGGTCGAAGCAGGACAGCGACCGGTTTTGCACGAGCCGTGACCGACCTTAGCAGGATAATGACCGGTTTGCACGAGCTGTGACCGACCGTAGCAAGACAATGACCGGTTTGCACGAGCTGTGACCGACCGTAGCAGGACAGTGACCGGTTTGCACGAGCTGTGACCGGGTCGAAGCAGGACAATGTCCGGTTTGCACGAGCTGTGACCGACCGAAGCAGGACAATGTCCGGTTTGCACGAGCTGTGACCGACCGAAGCAGGACAATGTCCGGTTTGCACGAGCTGTGACCGACCGTAGCAGGACAGTGTCCGGTTTGCACGAGCTGTGACCGACCGAAACAGGACAGTGTCCGGTTTGCACGAGCTGTGACCGACCGAAACAGGACAGTGTCCGGTTTGCACGAGCTGTGACCGACCGAAACAGGACAGTGTCCGGTTTGCACGAGCTGTGACCGACCGAAACAGGACAGTGACCGGTTTGCACGAGCTGTGACCGACCGTAGCAGGACAGCGACCGGTTTGCACGAGCTGTGACCGACTGTAGCAGGACAGCGACCGGTTTGCACGAGCTGTGACCGACTGTAGCAGGACAGCGACCGGTTTGCACGAGCTGTGACCGACTGTAGCAGGACAGCGACCGGTTTTGCACGAGCTGTGACCAACCGTAGTAGGAAAATGGTCTCACGCGAAATTCTTCACTTTTGACGGGTGTAGAGGCGGGGGTGGTGGGGGTGGGGGTATGGGGCATTGCTCAAAACTGAGCCGTTCCAAGCTCTTAGTTCTGAGTTCTCTTTCTGTCTCTCTGTCTCTGTCTCTGTCTCTCTCTCTCTCTCTCTCTCTCTCTCTCTCTCTCTCTCTCTCTCTCTCTCCTTTTCAAAACTGTTCATCAGTGTGAGACATACATAAACGGCATTACAATATAAAAAAAATAATAATTTTTTTTTTTAAAGTTTAGAGACTGTTTGATTAGATTTCGGTTTGGAATAAATGAACTAGCAATCAATAAGTGATACCAAACCGTCAGTCACGATTGCCCCTTTTGTCCTGGAATACAGGAGAACGAAGATCACTTTCTGTTTGCATGTCCGGTATATCAGAATGTAGTAGGCCTCCTTCGGTCATGGCTGACCATGGATAAGGACGGATATAAGCCTGGGCAATGTAATATGGAAGACAGGCTGTTGCCCATGCAGCTTGTCCCCCCCTCTCCACCTCGCTGACAGAGCCAAAGGAACAGCAAGGCTGTTACGTTTTGGTGCCAGCGCGGCCGCAGGAGCTGCCGGAAAGTGACAAAGTTTGCCATCCAACCGCCTTTGGGGCCCCGCACCGGATTTTCTGTCAGGGTTTACTCCCTTAGCTAGGTGGCCGCAGGTAGCTCTCCAGAGCTAGCGCCCATTGATGGGTCATTTAATTCCACCAGGGTGTCCAGCCACCCTCCACACCATCCTCCTGAGAGGACTGGTGGGGGTGGTGGTTTAGTCGCCAGCAATTCGACCCTGTGACAGGTAGTTCTGGGATTCAGGTTACCAGTAGTAGATATATTTATCTGACCTGACTATAATCAGAATGTAAGAGTAAAATATCTCGAATAACTGTTTCACAATATAGCACAACCTGATGTAGGCAATATATTATCAGTGGAAAACATCGAACATAACAGAAAGCTGGCCATGTACAACTTCTATGCATTGAAACACCGTGAAGAACTCTTGGATTCCTCGTAGAGACGTGTCTGTGAACATCCATTTACGTAGTGTGTGTGTGTGTGTGTGTGTGTGTGTGTGTGTGTGTGTGTAGCTATGTATGTAGATTTGTGTATGAGTTGATAGCCTTCACAATTAAAATATTTGTCATTGTCATTGTCTCTCTCTCCTTCCATCCCTGCCATTCTCTCTCTCTGTCTCTCTCTGTCTCTGTCTCTGTCTCTCTCTCTCTCTCTCTCTCTCTCTCTCTCCTAACACCTCTCTCTCTCTCTCTCTCTCTCTCTCTCTCTCCTAACACTCCTCCCACTCTCTCTCTCTCTCTCTCTCTCTCTCTCTCTCTCTCTCTCGTAACACTCCTGCCAATCTCTCTCTCTCTCTCTCTCTCTCTCTCTCTCTCTCTCTCTCTCTCTCTCTCTCTCTCCTAATCTGACACCCCTGCCTCTCTCTCTCTCTCTCTCTCTCTCTCTCCTAACACTCCTGCCATTCTCTCTCTCTCTCTCTGTCTCTCTCTCTCTCTCCCTCTCTCTCTCTCTCT
>NC_134902.1:6317124-6337124 GCF_041734735.1 Babylonia areolata | reverse complement strand
CCCCCCTCTCTCTCTCCCTCCCCTCTCTCTCTCTTTCTTCCTCTCTCCCCGTCCATGCCCCTCTCCCTCACCCCCCCCCTCTGTCTGTGTCTCCTCTTACCCTCACCACCCCGCTCTCTCTCTCTCCCTCTCTCTCCCCTAAACGAGGTCAGCTTAAGGGTGACAGGGGTGGGGGGGTTGTTTCACAGAACTGATTTATCTAAGGGCCGTGCTGTCATGCCAACCTTTTGTCTTCAGAACATCAGGAGGATCTGTCCATTGAAGCTATGCATACATGTACATACACGTTATTGCTTAATGCTTATGTACATCCTAACATCCATACATACATACTGAATGACGTACTTGCTCACATGGCATTCTCTGTCTGCCTCTCTCTCTCTCTGTCTCTCTCTCTCTCTCTTTCTCTCTCTCTGTCTCTGTGTCTCTGTCTCTCTCTCTGTCTCTCTGTCTGTCTGTCTGTCTGTCTGTCTCTCTCTCTCTCTCTCTCTCTCTCTCTCTCTCTAATGCGCGTTTGCTTGCTCGCTTTCTCTCGGTGTTTTCAGAACAAAAAATGTGTTGGAATGTCATAAACGTAACAAGTACAACCATATCGATTTAATCCATGGGAAATCGCCTTCAATCTTTCGTCTTCTTTTCTTCATCACGTGTATCTGGAGAACAGGTATAATTGCTATGTCAAACGTGGAATCTATCACGTGGAGTGATGGCCTAGAGGTAACGCGTCCGCCTAGGGAAGCAAGAAAATCTGAGCGCGCTGGTTCAAATCACGGCTCAATCGCCGATATTTTCTCCCCCTCCACTAGACCTTGAGTGGTGGTCTGGACGCTTAGTCATTCGGGTGAGCCGATAAACCGAGGTCCCGTATGCAGCATGCACTTAGCGCACGCGCTTAGCGCACGTAAAAGAACCCACGGCAACAAAAGGGTTGTTCCTGGCAAAATTCTGTAGAAAAATCCACTGCGATAGGAAAAACAAAAATGGGTGGCGCTGTAGTGTAGCGACGCGCTCTCCCTGGGGAGAGCAGCCCGAATTTCACACAGAGAAATCTGCTGTGATAAAAAGAAATACAAATACAAAGCAAACACATTTAGAATTCAAAACCGCAAGTGCGTTATCACATCTACTACTACTAGTAGTAGTAGTAGTAAAAGCGTAGGGACTGGCAGGTCATCTGCCTACTAGACCTCTCGGCCTTTTTCATGCCCCCATCGATTCTTCATCTTTGCTTCTTTCTTTTTCTTTCTTTCTTTCTTTTCTTCTTTTGTTTGTTGTTGTTGGGCGGGATACGCAAGTACACTTCGGCAAGAACTTTGCTGCTTTCATTCATCATAACCAAAAAAAAGTTTTCTTTTAAGGTGGTATTAGTGTCGAGGAGATTTTTGAACGTGTTAGTATTTTGTGCAAGTTCGTTCGGTTGGTAGTGCATTCCACATTTGTGGAATTCGGTTAGCCAAAGGTTTGTCGTTGTTTTTTTTTCCTAAGGTTGGTGTTGCAGTGTTCTAAACAAATTTTCTTTACTGAACACACTACTACTTGGTAAACACACACACGCGTGCGCGCACGCATGCACGCACACATCTTTGTAAGATATCAGCTTTTCATGACAGGTGGTTCAAAATTTACTTATGTAAGCTTACATATTGCGACAGCCCGGGTTGAATGACGTCATTTGAGACTGGAACATTTCCGCCATTCTTCGTCACTTGATTATGACGCGTAAAAAGTTGTGACGTCAACACGAAGGCTCGGAGAAGGAAAGATGTTATATTTCCGAAAATTTCGGCCACGTTCACAATAAGCTCAACCATATACCGTCAGCCTGACACAGCAACACACCTCAGTCAGACACAGCCAGTTACCGTCAGCCTGACACAGCAACACACTTGTACTTCAGTCAGACACAGCCAGTTACCGTCAGCCTGACACAGCAACACACTTCAGTCAGACACAGCCAGTTACCGTCAGCCTGACACAGCAACACACTTCAGTCACACACAGCCAGTTACCGTCAGTCTAACACACCAACACACTTCAGTCACACACAGCCAATTGTCATCAGCCTGACACAGCAACACACTTCAGTCACACACAGCCAGTTGTCATCAGCCTGACACAGCAACACACTTCAGTCACACACAGCCAGCTGCTGTCAGCCTGACACAGCAACACACTTCAGTCACACACAGCCAGTTGCCGTCAGCCTAACACAGCAACACACTTCAGTCACACACAGCCAGTTGCCGTCAGCCTAACACACCAACACACTTCAGTCACACACAGCCAGTTGCCGTCAGCCTAACACACCAACACACTTCAGTCACACACAGCCAGTTGCCGTCAGCCTGACACAGCAACACACTCCAGTCACACACAGCCAGTTGCCGTCAGCCTGACACAGCAACACACTCCAGTCACACACAGCCAGTTGCCGTCAGCCTGACACAGCAACACACTTCAGTCACACACAGCCAGTTGCCGTCAGCCTGACACAGCAACACACTCCAGTCACACACAGCCAGTTGCCGTCAGCCTAACACAGCAACACACTTCAGTCACACACAGCCAATTGTCATCAGCCTGACACAGCAACACACTTCAGTCACACACAGCCAGTTGCCGTCAGCCTGACACAGTAACACACTTCAGTCACACACAGCCAGTTACCGTCAGCCTGACACAGCAACACACTTCAGTCACATACAGACAGTTACCGTCAGCCTGACACAGCAACACACTTCAGTCACGCACGGCCAGTTGCTGTCAGCCTGACACAGCAACACACTCCAGTCACACACAGACAGTTGCCGTCAGCCTGACACAGCAACACACTTCAGTCACACACAGCCAGTTGCCGTCAGCCTGACACAGCAACACACTTCAGTCACACACAGCCAGTTGCTGCCAGCCTGACACAGCAACACACTTCAGTCACACACAGCCAGTTGCTGCCAGCCTGACACAGCAACACACTTCAGTCACACACAGCCAGTTGCTGCCAGCCTGACACAGCAACACACTTCAGTCAGACACAGCCAGTTGCTGCCAGCCTGACACAGCAACACACTTCAGTCACACACAGCCAGTTGCTGCCAGCCTGACACAGCAACACACTCCAGTCACACACAGCCAGTTGCCGTCAGCCTAACACAGCAACACACTTCAGTCACACACAGCCAATTGTCATCAGCCTGACACAGCAACACACTTCAGTCACACACAGCCAGTTGCCGTCAGCCTGACACAGTAACACACTTCAGTCACACACAGCCAGTTGCCGTCAGCCTGACACAGTAACACACTTCAGTCACACACATCCAGCTGCTGTCAGCCTGACACAGCAACACACTTCAGTCACACACAGCCAGTTGCCGTCAGCCTAACACAGCAACACACTTCAGTCACACACAGCCAGTTGCCGTCAGCCTAACACACCAACACACTTCAGTCACACACAGCCAGTTACCGTCAGCCTAACACACCAACACACTTCAGTCACACACAGCCAGTTGCCGTCAGCCTGACACAGCAACACACTCCAGTCACACACAGCCAGTTGCCGTCAGCCTGACACAGCAACACACTCCAGTCACACACAGCCAGTTGCCGTCAGCCTGACACAGCAACACACTTCAGTCACACACAGCCAGTTGCCGTCAGCCTGACACAGCAACACACTCCAGTCACACACAGCCAGTTGCCGTCAGCCTAACACAGCAACACACTTCAGTCACACACAGCCAATTGTCATCAGCCTGACACAGCAACACACTTCAGTCACACACAGCCAGTTGCCGTCAGCCTGACACAGTAACACACTTCAGTCACACACAGGCAGTTACCGTCAGCCTGACACAGCAACACACTTCAGTCACATACAGACAGTTACCGTCAGCCTGACACAGCAACACACTCCAGTCACGCACGGCCAGTTGCTGTCAGCCTGACACAGCAACACACTCCAGTCACACACAGACAGTTGCCGTCAGCCTGACACAGCAACACACTTCAGTCACACACAGCCAGTTGCCGTCAGCCTGACACAGCAACACACTTCAGTCACACACAGCCAGTTGCTGCCAGCCTGACACAGCAACACACTTCAGTCACACACAGCCAGTTGCTGCCAGCCTGACACAGCAACACACTTCAGTCACACACAGCCAGTTGCTGCCAGCCTGACACAGCAACACACTCCAGTCACACACAGCCAGTTGCCGTCAGCCTGACACAGCAACACACTTCAGTCACACACAGCCAGTTGTCATCAGCCTGACACAGCAACACACTCCAGTCACACACAGCCAGTTGTCATCTTCGGCGCTCTCCCAACGGGAAAAAACTGATATAGATGACTGGAGGTCACTCTGCTGGTATGATTTAAGAGTTCAGTCCCTTGGACCAGCCACCAGTTTCATGAAAAAGGGAAAAGAAAGAAAAAGGAAGTCACGTCGCTGCAAGTCACTGTGCTAAAAATAGGTGGACAGCGCATGCCTACTTTGAGCCCCTTTGCTTACTGAAGCCAGCAGAAGTGTGCAATCAGCCATTTTGCTACCCGTGTCAGTATAGCGCGAAGCAGTGACTACATGTATGTAGCCGAGTGCTCAGCTGGCTACGATGACTGCTTCACGGCACGCTTTCACTTGCTCGCGGCGTTAGTTAAGCTGGCATTCCTTTGTGTGCCACCACAGCAAGTTTGCGCTACAAGTGCGCTACATTACTTTGGTAAATAAACCATTGCCAGATATCAATCAAGACACAACATTTGGCATGTCGTTGGGGCAAGCATAACACGATATCATCGAAAATACAGTTCAGAAACTACCACCAGTTTGCAGACGACTTCTCAACGGACTGACGACCGGATACGAGAAACAATATGGCGTCCAGTTGGCTTCAGCTTTCCTGATCAATGAGCTGCTGTCCATCTAAGTTTAGAACAGTGGCTGCAAGTTAAAATAGCTGGCTGGAGACAGTAGTGGTCAGTACGAACACTTTCCGCCAGCATGCATAGCGGGGAAGCGCAAAAAAACACGCGCACAATTCTCAAACTGCTACTGCCAGCCCCTAACTCCCTCCATTCCTCTTTCCACAAATTGACCGTCTTTTGTTGTGGTTTTTTTTCGTATAATTTTTGTCTTCTTCTCTTCCCTGTGTCATTTTGTTCAGCTGGCTCCCTCCTCAGGATTCAAACTGTAAGTTTTTGGTTCTTTGTATTTGTTTGTTTGTATCTGTGTTTCTTTTTATCACAACAGATTTCTCTGTGTGAAATTCGGGCTGCTCTCCCCAGGGAGAGGGCGTCGCTACACTACAGCGCCACCCTCTTTTTTTGTATTTTTCCTGCATGTAGTTTTTATTTGTTTTTCCTATCGAAGTGGATTTTTCTACAGAATTTTGCCAGGAACAACCCCTTTGTTGCCGTGGGTTCTTTTACGTGCGCTAAATGCATGCTGCACACGGGACCTCGGTTTATCGTCTCATCCGAATGACTAGCGTCCAGACCACCACTCAAGGTCTAGTGGAGGGGGAGAAAATATGGGCGGCTGATCCGTGATTCGAACCAGCGCGCTCAGATTCTCTTGCTTCCTAGGCGGACGCGTTACCTCTAGGCCATCACTCCACTTCGACTTCGTCTGACCTCGCCTTTCATTGTTATGTCTAGAGTGATGTGAAATTTTTTGAAGTGGGTTAGGATTTGAACTGAATGAGAGAGTGTTAGGCCGGCAGTAAGAATGTGTTCGTGATGATATTTGTTGTGGGAAGGGGGGGTTTTTCATTTCTAAATATCCGGAAGAATAAATGAATAAATGTGCAAGAAGGGAAGGTAAAAATGATTTCGTTATTTGTCCTTGGTCGGAATTGGTAGCGGAAGGTGTGAGCCTGGGTATTTGTTACGGTTTTTTTTGTTTTATATATATATATATATATATATATATATATATATATATATATATATATATATATATATATAATAGCAATCTTATTTGTAGCAAAATGTTATGCAAGAGAGGGGGAACAGTGATGTGAATAAACTACAAAAACAACAGCTTTCGTATCGAGATGAAAGACATTTGAACAAACAAACGATCACACACGCGTTTCCCAGGCACAGAAACATAGCGTTTATCACGTGGGACAACAACAAAAAAAAAAAAAAAAACGACTGCACGTGCCATGCTGAGCGAATGAACTGCCCGGCGCCACCTCTCGGGTTACAAGGGCGATAAACGCTGCGTCCGGTCACATGACAAACGAGCGCATGGCGGGAAGACAACGCCGCAGCCATCTTGAGGGGACCATAATGGATAGTTCCGAACAGTACAAACGAAACACGTGAGTGCGTGGGTCGGGGTATGCGTGCAGATCGGTCTGAAAGGAGCAGGGGGGGGAATGGATGTGGGAGGTTTCGCGCATGCGTGCGGACCTGCCTTACGTTGTGTGTTTTTTGTCGCCGGTGCAGTGTCATCAAATGACGTCAGCAACTGTGAGGAGACAGATGAGCAAATAGATTTGGATCCGTTTTTCATCTGTGTCTTGTGGTTCAACTGGCTCGTAGGGGGGAGGTGAGGAGGAGGGGGTGGGGGGCAAGGGGGGGGGGAGATTCTTCCCAAAAGGAACGTGTAGGGCACAGTTATTGACCTCCGAAAACATATTTTTAAAACCTTTTTTTTTCTTTCTTTTTTTAACTCTCTCCATACGAACGGCGAAAGAGACGACGTTAACAGCGTTTCACCCCAATTACCATCATCAAACTATTGCAAGCGGAAGGCTCTTATACTGAAGAGGTGAATGTTGACAAAGAATACCACAATTCTGACGACGGAAGCTAAAGGTTTGGTCATTCAGACACCCACTGGACATCTGAGGGGTCTGTGTAGAGGAGAAGAGAGGACTGGCCGTACTGAGTGAGTTAAAGAAGGAGTTGGAGGGGGTGGTGGAGTACATGCATATGACACTCCTCCACTTGTTTGGACTCTGCAGACATCTGTCTTTTTGTCTGCCTGTTTGTCTGTCTCTGTCTCTCCCTCTTTCTGTCTGTCTCTATCTTTCTCTCTGTTTCTGACAGATCTGTCTATATCGCATTGTGTTTCTCTCGATCGATCACATCTGTATGTGTGTGTGTGTGTGTGTGTCTTTGTCTCTGTCTCTCTCTGTCTGTCTGTCTGTCTCTCTCTCTGTCTCTTTGTCTCTGTCTGTCTCTCACTCTATCTCTCTCTCTCTCTCTATGTCTCTTTGTCTCTGTCTGTCTGTCTGTCTCTGTCTCTCTCTCTCTGTTCCTTAGAGACAACGTCGCTATCCTTTGTAACAACAGTATAACTTCATAGCCACTTAAACAAAACCCTTCACCACTATGATGATGTGCTGGGAAAATATCGCAGTAATAAGAAACTCTAGAGAAAGCTGGACAGTACAAGGTCTTCAGAGAAGAAGAACTTGTATTTTCCAAGTTCTCCCTAGAGTTTCTTATTAACACTACGATATTTTTTGTACACCCCTTTTCTTTCTTAAAGGGGAAAGAATGGAGTTTCGTCGTATGATGAACATTCCTTGAACTAACGTCTTTCCCACAGACAGAACCCCTTTACCACCCCCTCCCTCCTGTCCAACCACCCCACTCCCCACCCCCACCCCCACCCCATCCTACCACCCCCACTCCCCACTCCCCACCCACCATCTCGTTTCCCACTCCCTCTCCTAACCTCCGTGGCCCTTCCGGCCTCCGGCGACTAACCGTTCTCTTAGAAACCCAACGAGAAACAAAACACGCAATAACAATACAATAATTGTATTTATATAGCGCTGACTCTTATGCAGAGACAAATCAAAGCGCTTTCGCACCAGTCATTCACACGCATGCATAACTCTAAAACTGTAGAAACTAAAGACAAGGAAGAGGCGGGCAAAGGAGGCTATTTTGGGAAGAGGTGGGTTTTAAGGCCCAGACTTGAAAGAGCTGAGTGTGGAGACTTGACGAAGCGAAAGAGGAAGTTCATTCCAATCGCAAGGTCCAGAGACAGAGAAAGAACGGCGGCCAACAGTCGAGTGTTTGAATGGATGTGCGTAAACAGAGTGGATCCGAAGCCGATCGTAGTGAGCGAGATGGAGTGTAGAGGTGAAGGCAGCCGCAGACATAGAAAGGGGCAGTTTTGTGAATACATCTATAACATAGAGTGCTGATCTTGTACTTTATTCGGTGTGAGACAGGGAGCCAGTGGAGATGTTGCAAAAGAGGAGTGATGTGCTCAGATTTTTTCTTTCTGAGGACGAGTCGGGCAAGCCTAACGAGAAAAGAACACGCGAACAAGTGGGCCCCAGAGAATCCTGAGGGACTTTCACACACACACCCCTGACCTCATGCATTCCCCTTGTGGCATGTGTCACCTCTAGGGAGACAACCGGGGGGGGGGGGCAGTTTGTGGTCACTGCCTTGTCGCCCTTAGATTTGGGTCACTTACGACACGCTTTTCGGCAGTTTGTAAAGTCGTGATATTGCTTTTTTTCTTCTTCTTTTTTTTTTTTAAAAAAGAATCTACCAGCGCTTAAGAGTGGGAATGGTTGGGACGAGTTGAAGCGAAAACAAAAACAGGCACATAGACACACAGACACACCCGTGTGCGCGCGCACATACCCACCCACCCACCCACCCACACACACACACACACACACACACACACAGACACAGAGTTTGGGTGTAACATTGTTGTCATTTTTCGGTTTGCCATTTAGAATTATATTTCGTCATTTCACTGTATTTGGAAAGGTAGAAATGTTAAACACAGCATGTTATCAATTTCAGTTTGTTTGTTTCTTAAATCGTTCTCGTAATCTTTCAGTGCACCGTGCAACTTTTCGAAGACACGGCTTTTGTATTCATTTTCTTGTGTGTGTGTGTGTGTGTGTGTGTGTGTGTGTGTGTGTGTGTGTGTGTGTGTGTGCGTATGTGAGTGCGTGTATGTCTGTTCGTGTAAGTGTGTGTGTGTGTGTGTGTGCGTATGTCCGTGTGTCTGTGTGTGTGTCTCTGTGTCTGTATGTGCGTGTGCTTATAAGTATGTGTGTTTGCGTGTGCATGTAAGTGTGCGTGTGCATGTAAGTATGTGTGTGTGTTTGTGTGTGTGTGTACACACTCGCGCTCTCACGTGTGTGTCCGAAACTATGCTGGAGTGAGGGCTGCATGTGTACGGCAGAGAGAGATTGTGGAGTAGTAGCAGTAGCAGCAGCAGCAGCAGTAGTAGTACTAGTCCCAAAAAAATTTAATATAAAAAAATTTGAAAAAATGTGTTCGCGCGCGCGCGCGTGTGTGTGTGTGTGCGCGCGCATGCGTATGTGTTCGTGTGTGTGTGTGTGTGTGTGTGTGTGGGCGCGTGTGTATGTGTGTGTGTGCGTGCGCGCGTGTTATGTGTGTGTGTTTCAGGGTCAAATGGTACGACAGTAAGTGTGATCCCAAAGCGGCTCTGACGGCCGCCGTGGATGCCCGCAGGGACTTCGATCCTGACGTCTTCTTGGGCCCGCCCTGCTCTGAGGGTGAGTCCCCTCCTCCTCCTCCTCCGCCTTCTCCTCCTCTTCATCCTCTTCCTCCTTCTCCTCTTCCTTATCCCCCTCCTCTTCCCAATCCCCCTCGTCCTCCTCCTTCTCCTCCTCTTCATTCTCCTCTTCCTCTTTCTCCTCCCCTTCCTCCTCCTCCCCCTTTTCTTCCTCCTCCCTCTCCTCCTTCTTCCTCCTATTCCTCCCCCTCCTCCTCCCCCTCCTCTCTCTCTCCTCCCTTCTTTCCCCTATCCTCCCCCTCCTTCTCCTCCTTCCTCCTCTTCCTCTCCCCTCTCTTCCTCCTCTCCTCCTGTTCCTGTTCTTTCTTTCCTCCATGGTGTTTTATCCCCAAGTGTTCTTTTCTTTTGTCTTTTTGGGTTCTCTTGTCTTTTCTTGTTGTGGTCTTTTTCTGGGTCCACTATGGTCTTTTATGGTTGGTCTTTTTACTGGGTCCCTTGTCTTTTTCCATTGTCTTTTTACTGGTCCTCCAGTTGTCTTCTGGTACTCATAGTGGTCTTTTACTGGGTCCTGGTCCTTACTGGTACTCATTGGTCTTTTACTGGGTCCTCCCAGTTGTCTTTTTACTGGGTACACATAGTGGTCTTTTTACTGGGTCCAATAGTGGTCTTTTTACTGGGTACTCCTAGTTATCTTTTTACTGGTCCTCCCATTGTCTTGTTACTGGGTACTCATAGTGGTCTTTTTACTGGGTCCACATAGTGGTCTTTTTACTGGGTCCTCCCAGTTGTCTTTTTACTGGGTCCTCATAGTGGTCTTTTTACTGGGTCCACATAGTGGTCTTTTTACTGGGTCCTCCCAGTTGTCTTTTTACTGGGTCCTCCCAGTTGTCTTTTTACTGGGTCCTCCTAGTGATCTTTTTACTGGGTCCACATAGTGGTCATTCTACTGAGTCCTCTTAGTTGTCATTTTACTGGGTCCTCCCAGTTGTCTTTTTACTGGGTCCACATAGTGGTCTTTTTACTGGGTCCACATAGTGGTCATTCTACTGAGTCCTCTTAGTGGTCTTTTTACTGAGTCCTCGTAGTGGTCTTTCTACTGGGTCCTCGTAGTGGTCTTTTTACTGAGTCCTCGTAGTGATCTTTCTACTGGGTCCTCTTAGTGGTCTTTCTACTGGGTCCTCGTAGTGGTCTTTTTACTGAGTCCTCTTAGTGGTCTTTCTACTGGGTCCTCCTAGTGGTCTTTTTACTGGGTCCTTCTAGTGGTCTTTTTACTGGGTCCTCTTAGTGGTCTTTCTACTGGGTCATTCTTGTGGACTTTTTACTGGGTCCTCTTAGTGGTCTTTCTAGAGTCCTCTTAGTGGTCTTTCTACTGGGTCCTCTTAGTGGTCTTTCTACTGTGTCCTCTTAGTGGTCTTTCTACTGTGTCCTCTTAGTGGTCTTTCTACTGTGCCCTCTTAGTGGTCTTTCTACTGTGTCCTCTTAGTGGTCTTTCTACTGGGTCCTCTTAGTTGTCTTTTTACTGAGTCCTCTTAGTGGTCTTTTTACTGGGTCCTCTTAGTGGTCTTTCTACTGTGTCCTCTTAGTGGTCTTTCTACTGAGTCCTCTTAGTGGTCTTTCTACTGGGTCCTCTTAGTGGTCTTTTTACTGAGTCCTCTTAGTGGTCTTTCTACTGGGTCCTCTTAGTGGTCTTTCTACTGGGTCCTCTTAGTGGTCTTTCTACTGTGCCCTCTTAGTGGTCTTTCTACTGTGTCCTCTTAGTGGTCTTTCTACTGTGTCCTCTTAGTGGTCTTTCTACTGTGCCCTCTTAGTGGTCTTTCTACTGGGTCCTCTTAGTTGTCTTTTTACTGAGTCCTCTTAGTTGTCTTTTTACTGAGTCCTCTTAGTGGTCTTTCTACTGTGCCCTCTTAGTGGTCTTTCTACTGTGTCCTCTTAGTGGTCTTTCTACTGGGTCCTCTTAGTTGTCTTTTTACTGAGTCCTCTTAGTGGTCTTTTTACTGGGTCCTCTTAGTGGTCTTTCTACTGTGTCCTCTTAGTGGTCTTTTTACTGGGTCCTCTTAGTTGTCTTTTTACTGAGTCCTCTTAGTGGTCTTTTTACTGGGTCCTCTTAGTGGTCTTTGTACTGGGTTCTTCAAGTGGTCTTTCTACTGGGTCCTCATAATGGTCTTTTTACTGGGTCCTTCTAGTGGTCTTTCTACTGAGTCCCTCTACCCACTGCCCTGATTTTTGTTTTTGTTTTTTGTTGTTGTTTTTGTTTTTTTTCGGTTTTTTTGTTTGTTTGTTTTGTTTAGCAATCTTGGAAATATGGGTTCGAACAATTTAATAGTAGATTATTCAATGAACGATATTCTTAGTGCAGACACACTGCCATAGAACACGAAATCCTTTTCCGAGTAAAACCTTGAAGACAACACAGAAAGAAAGAAAAAAGCAACAATGAACGGAAGAAACATATGTAACAAGAAGAGAAAGTATGGAAAACATATGTAGGGACAGTCGGGGGAAAGATGCTGTATGTAATATAGCAACACAGAAGCACGCTATTGCTATTAATCTAATGTATAGCTGTACAGTGCTGGTGAAGGCTGCTCCCTCTCAAGATGTTTGTCTTCTGGGATAGGTTATTTATTGCTTCGCTGTGACGTCGGCAGGTGAGGTATGCGTGGGAAAACCGTATGTGTGTGTGTGTGTGTGTGTGTTTTGTGCGTGCGTGTGTGTTTGTGTGTGTGTGTGTGTGAGCGTGTGGTTTGGTTTGGTGTGTGTGTGTGTGTCTGTGAGAGAGAGAGAGAGAGAGAGAGAGAGCGTATCGTTTGGTTTGGTGTGGTGTGTGCGTGTGCGCACGCGCGCGTGTGTGTGTGTGTATGTGTGTGTGTGTGTTTGTGTGTGTGCGCGTGCTTGTTGTGGGTGTTTGTAGGTGCGTATGTGTGCGTGGGTGGGGTGGGTGGGTGTGTGTGTGGGCGTGTGTGTCTAGTGTTTGTTGTGGGTGTTTGTGGGTGTGTATAGTGTTTGTTGTGTGTGTTTGTGGGTGCGTGCGTGTGGTGTGTGTGTGTGTGTGTGTGTATCCAGTGTTTGTTGTGTCTGTGGGTGCGTATGTGTGAGCGTGGTGTGTGTGTGTGTGTGGGTGTGTATAGTGTTTGTTGTGTGTGTTTGTGGGTGCGTGCGTGTGTGGTGTGTGTGTGTGTGTGTGTGCAGTGTTTGTTGTGTCTGTGGGTGCGTATGTGTGAGCGTGGTGTGTGTGTGTGTGTGTGTGTGTGTGTGTGTACAGTGTTTGTTGTGGGTGTTTGTGAGTGCATATGTGTGAGCGTGTGTGTGTGTGTGTGAGTGTGTGTGTGAGTGTGTGTGTGTGTGTGTGTGTGTGTGTCGGGAGGGTGTTGGTAGTGGGGGGCGGAGAAGGACCGTGGTGGTGGAGGAGTTTAAGTGACATCTTCATTTATGACACATGTTTGACACAATAGTTCTATGAAAATGTAAGAACGTATTCTCCTCCTCCTCCTCCTCCTTCTTCTTCTTCTTCTCCTTATTATTATGATTGTTGTTGTTGTTCTTGTTGTTGCTGCTGTTGCTGTTGTTGTTACTAGCAATAGTTGCGGTATTGTTGCTGTTTTGTTTTTTTGTTTTTTTATTGTTATAATTACCATCACCACACGAAAGGGTTGTCCCTGGCAAAATTCTGTAGAAAAATCTGCTTCGATAGGAAAAACAAATAAAACTGCACGCAGGAAAAATTACTACCAAAAAAAAATGGGTGGCGCTCTCAGTGTAGCGACGCGCTCTCCCTGGGGAGAGCAGCCCGAATTTCACACAGAGAAATTTGTTGTGACAAAAAACAAGAAATACAATGCAATGCAATGCAATGCAATGCAATTATCAACAAGATTGTTATTATTCTACCCCTCCTCCTCCTTCCCCCCACCCCCTTATCCCCCCACCCCCTTATCTCCCCAGGTATGAGCGGGCTGGCTAAGCTGGGATCTCACTGGAACATACTTGTGGTGTTAGTATTATTCATTACCATACTCTCAAACTAGGAGGCGAAATTGCACTGGCTCTGAGTGCTGCAGCACTGGGGGGCTAGTTGGCCTTTGGGAACCATCCTCAACGCCGACTGTCCTAAAACCCTCTTGGCCGAGAGAGTGGGGATGTAACTTGGGCAAGACACTCTCCACTATAATCAAATTCTAGCCCAGGTAGTCGGAACAGCAGCTGCCTCCTCTGCTGTTCTGATGGTCATAGTCGGACGTGACTGACTATCATACAGACATTATCACCAGTCATTGTTATTATTGTATTTCTCTATTTTTGTCACAACTGATTTCTCTGTGTGAAATTCGGGCTGCTCTCCCCAGGGAGAGCGCGTCGCTACACTGAGAGTGCCACCCTCTTTTTTTGCATTTTTTTCTGCGTGCAGTTTTGTTTGTTTTACCTATTGAAGCTTTTTTTAACTAAATTTTGCCAGGGACAACCCTTTTGTTGCCGTGGGTTCTTTTACGTGCGCAAAGTGCATGCTGCAAACGGGACCTCGGTTTGTCGTCTCATCCGAATTGTTGTCTCGTTCGTCATTTATCAGATGGATTCCCCCGTCTCCTCGACGAAGGCGGCAGTACGTCGCAGGTCCTCCAGTCCTCCGTAGAGCTTCCGGGCCGCTGGGATTGGGTCGGGCCAGGTTTTCTTTCGGAGCGCTTAGTGGAGCGGGCAGGACTGCAGCAGATGTTCTGTTGTCTGGCTGCCTGTTCTGCAGGGGCACTGCTCTGTGTCGCCGATTCGGAGTTTCGTGTATAGGTGGTGTTTCAGGCGGTTGTGGCCTGTCCTGAGCCTGAAAATGGCTACCTGATCTCGTCGAGGTAGGTCGGGTCTGCTCTGTTGTGGTGTGGCGTGGATGCTGCTGCTTCCACTTGTTTTTCATCCGAATGACTCTACCCCTCCTCCTTTTGTCCCTACCTACTAGGTATGAGCGGGGTGGCCATGCTGGCATCTCACTGGAACATACCTGTGGTGGGCTGGGTGTCTAACAGTCACGAGCTGAGGAACAGGCATACCTACTCCACTCTCGTCCGTGTCCTGGGGCCGCTCAACAAGTTCTGTAGGTACCTCTGTGTGTGTGTGTGTGTTGGGGAGGGGGGTTCTCTGTGTGTGTGGTGGGAGGACTGGGTGGGGGGTCTGTGTGTGTGTGTTTGTGTGTGTGTGTGGGGGGTCTGTGTGTGTGTGTGTGTGTGTGTGGGCAGGTGGTGGGGGGGGGTTCTGTGTGTGTGTGTGTGTGTGTGTGTATGTGTGTGTGTGTTTGTGTGTGTGTGTGGGGGGGGTTCTGTGTGTGTGTGTGTGTGTGTGTTGTGTATTTGTGTGTGTGTGTGTGTGTGGGGGGGTTGTGTGTGTGGAGGGGGGGGGCGAAGGGGGGCTTTTGTGTGTGTGTGTTGTGTGTGTGTGTTTGTCTGTGTGTGTGTGTGTTTGTGTGTGTGTCTGGGTCTGTGTGTGTGTCTCCGTGTGTGTGGGTGTGTGTCTGTCTGTCTGTCTGTGTCTGTGTGTGTGTCTGTCTGTCTGTCTGTGTCTGTCTGTCTGTCGGTCTGAAGGACAGACACACTTGTTCTACCCTCATCCATGTCCTGAGGTCCCTCAACAAGTTCTGTCTGTCTGTCTGTCTGTGTCTGTGTGTAGGACGACCACTACTACAGCTACTACTGCTACTACCACTACTTCTACAACAACAGCAGCAACTACTACTACTACTACTGCTACTGTCCACCCACAACCACCACCCTTTTCTTCCAGCTAACACGATGACCTTCGTGAAGTCTCTGTTCCGGCACTACTACTACTACTACTGCTGCTGCTGCTACTGCTGCTACTACTACTACTGCTACTACTGTTGCTGCTGCTACTGCTACTGCTACTACTGTTTCCACCCACAGCCACACCCACTTTCTTCCAGCCCAGACAATGACCTACGTAAAATCCCTGTTACGGTACTACTACTACTGCTACTACTATTACTACTACTACTATCATTATACAGCTACCGCTATAAC
Source organism: Babylonia areolata (assembly GCF_041734735.1). Classification (NCBI taxonomy): domain Eukaryota; kingdom Metazoa; phylum Mollusca; class Gastropoda; order Neogastropoda; family Buccinidae; genus Babylonia; species Babylonia areolata. The sequence goes on along the minus strand of NC_134902.1, from coordinate 6,321,625 downwards.
TCTTACTACTACTGCTACGTTCCACCACCACCACCCACCCCTTTCTTCCAGCCTAGACAATGACCTGCGTGAAGTCCCTGTTCTGGTACAACTACTATTACAACAACAACAACTACTACTACTACTACCACCACCACCACTACTACTACTATTACTACTACTGCTACTACTTTCCATCCACCACCCACAACCCACACCCCCTGTTCCGGACCTACTACTCCTACTACGAACTACTATTACTATACAGCAACAACAAAATAACTACTACTACTACTGCTGCTGCTGCTTTCCATCCACCACCCACAACCCACACCCCCTGTTCCGGACCTACTACTCCTACTACGAACTACTATTACTATACAGCAACAACAAAATAACTACTACTACTACTGCTGCTACAACTTTCCACCCACAACCACACCCCCTGTTCCGGAACTACTACTACTACAAACTACTATTACTATACAACAACAACAACAAAATAACAACAACTACTACTACTGCTGCTACTACTTTCCACCCACAACCACACCCCCTGTTCCGGAACTACTACTACTACTACAAACTACTATTACTATACAACAACAACCACAAAATAACTACTACTACTGCTGCTGCTGCTACGAACTACTATTATTATACAACAACAACAACAACAAAATAACAACTACTAGTACTACTGCTGCTGCTACTTTCCATCCACTAGCCACAACCACACCCCCTGTTACGGAACTACTACTACAAACTACTATTACTATACAACAACAACAACAACAAAATAACAACAACTACTACTACTACTGCTGCTACTACTTTCCATCCACCACCCACAACCACACCCCCTGTTCCGGAACTACTACTACTACGAACTACTATTACTATATAACAACAAAATAACAACAACCACTACTACTACTACTGCTACTGCTACTGCTACTTTCCACCCACACCCACCACCACCACCACCACCACCACCCTCCTTTTCTCCTAGCCAACACAATGACCTACGTGAAGTCCTTATTCCGCTGGAACCGGTTCGCCATGATCTACGACACGGATACCACCTATCGATCGGTGCACAACGCCATCGCTACCCTGCTTCGGCGCCCGAATGGCGGGAACACTGTACCGTCCACCCATGGTGTCCACCCCGATAAGCCGGACTTCGAGATCCGAGACATCTTCCTGCAAATCCGGAAATACGCCAGAAGTGAGGAATTTGGGGATGTGGGGGGATGTGGGGGGGGGGTGAGGGGTGAGGGGGGAGTGAGGAGGAAAGGGGGGGATGGTGGGGGTGAGGGAGGGAGAGGAGGGGCCGAGGAGTTGGGGTGGGGGAGGGAGGAGGGAGAGAGAGGCGGGGGGCGGGGGGGGGGGGGCGAAGAAGTTGGCGTGTTTGTGAAGGTCATTGAGAAAGGTGTTTTCTTTTTCTTCTTCTTTTCTTTCTTTTTTTTTCGGGGGGGGGGGGGGAGGTTGGGAGGAGGACGGGGGGGGGGGGGGGGCGTAGGGGGGGCTGAGATGCGTGTTTGTTATGGGTAGCGGAAGGTGGAGGTGGGTGGAGATGGGAGTTGTGTGTGTGTGTGCTTTTGGATGTGAGTGTCAGTGGGTAGTTGCGCGTATGTGTGTGTGTATATGTGTATGTGTGTGTGGTGTGCGTGGTGTGTGGTGTGTGTGTGTGTGTGTGTGGTGTGTGTGTTTGTGTGGTGTGTGTTGTGTGTGTGGTGTGTGTGTGTGTTTGATAGATAGATAGCAAGACAGAAAGAGAGAGAGGGGGAGGGGTAAGAGCGGAGGTGTGAAGGTGAGAAATGCGGGGATGCCAGTGTGAATGTGTGTGTATTTTTGTGATAGATAGGTAGGTAGGTAGATAGATAGACAGGTAGGTAGGTAGATAGATAGACAGGTAGGTGGGTAGGTAGAAAGACAGATAGATAGATAGACAGGTAGGTAGGTAGATAGACAGGTAGGTAGATAGACAGACAGACACAGAGATGGGGGAACGGTGGAGGTGAGGGTGGTGAAGGGTGTGAAAAGTTTGTGAATATGCGAGAGTGTTTGTGTGATAGATAGATAGATAGATAGATAGATAGAGAAACAGCTTTGTGTTTGAGAGTCTTCAGGCATTGAAATGGCTGACCATGTGGTTCCCCTCAGTAATCATCTTCTCCGTGCCGTGGCTGTCAATGAGGAAGTACATGCTGGTTGCGCACGAGCTGGGAATGACGTCAGGAGAATTCGCCTTCATCTGCATCAACAGTGACGTAAGCGGTTACTCATCTTCCTCGAAGCTATTGAGAATTGTGTAATCTATAATTATGGTTAACTCTCTCCATTCACAAGGTGCACAACTTCAAGTCAGTGCCTGCTTCCGCTACCGATTCAGCTAGCACACAGGTAAATAAAAGGTGCATTGGAACAAACCCAGACACTTCCTCAAAAAGGGAAGCGCCGGGCCCTGTCCTCATACCGATCATTTGACATGTGCACACAGCAGCAAAGACAGAAGAAATGTGCAAACATCAATTAGCTTTTATTCAAGACTGGCATAGCCTCTTAAAACACAGAACACATGGACAATACAGAACAAACACATGGTTGCCTCGGTGGAAATTAACAAATAATGAGGCCAGGAGATGAAATGATTGACAAATAGTAAAGCAGCACTGTGTACCGTGTGAATGGAGAGAGTTACCACTCTGTACGCATTGGACGACTGTGGTCGGCGGAGCTGAAAGCAAAAGCATTTGATTTGGTTTGATGCTGTCACAAAGAAGGGGCAACATCGCAGACGCTCATCCACCAATACAGTGCCCGTGAAGGTCTGGGTTCGAATCCCGCTCCTGCTCTTTCTCCCAAGTTTTAGTGGAGTGATGGCCTAGAGGTAACGCGTCCGCCTAGGAAGCGAGAGAATCTGAGTGCGCTGGTTCGAATCACGGTTCAGCCGCCGATAATTTCTCCCCCTCCACTAGACCTTGAGTGGTGGTCTGGACGCTTAGTCATTCGGATGAGACGATAAACCGAGGTCCCGTGTGCAGCATGTATTTAGTGCACGTAAAAGAACCCACGGCAACAAAAGGGTTGTTCCTGGCAAAAATTCTGTAGAAAAATCCACTTCTATACGAAAAAAAAAAAACTACACGCTGGAAAAAATACCAAAAAAATGGTTGGCGCTGTAGTATAGCGACGCGCTCTCCCTGGGGAGAGCAGCCCGAATTTCACACAGAGAAATCTGTTGTAATAAAAAGAAATACAAATACAACAAATACAAGTTTGACTGGAAAAATCAAACTGAACGCCTAATCATTTGGGTGAGACGACACACTGAGGTCCCCGCATGCAGCACTCACTGGAAAAGAACCCACGGCAACAACAGGGTTTGTCCTCTGGCGAACATTCTGAAGATAAAACCCGCCCCTGATATATAGGTACACAAAATTAATAATATATATATTGCATGCACTCAAGGCCTGACTAAGCGCGTTGGGTTACGCTGCTGGTCAGGCAATCTACCCAGCAGATGCGGGGTATCTGTATCTGTATCTGTATTTCTTTTTATCACAACAGATTTCTCTGTGTGAAATTCGGGCTGCTCTCCCCAGGGAGAGCGCGTCGCTATACTACAGCGCCACCCTTTTTTTTTTCTTTTTTTTTTTGTATTTTTTCCTGCGTGCAGTTTTATTTGTTTTTCCTATCGAAGTGGATTTTTCTACAGAATTTTGCCAGGAACAACCTTTTTGTTGCCGTGGGTTCTTTTACGTGCGCTAAGTGCATGCTGCACACGGGACCTCGGTTTATCGTCTCATCCGAATGACTAGCGTCCAGACCACCACTCAAGGTCTAGTGGAGGGGGAGAAAATATCGGCAGCTGAGCCGTGATTCGAACCAGCGCGCTCAGATTCTCTCTCGCTTCCTAGGCGGACGCGTTACCTCTAGGCCATCACTCCACGTAAACGGGTAGTTAGTTTCGAACGCTGCGACGCCGCCTTGAGAAAAGTGAAAGCGAAAGTGAAACTGTGACAAAGAGGAGGTACCGATGACAGCGTTGACGTGAGAGTGACGTGCACTTGGCAGGTGTACACGCGCACAGGACTGCAAGATGACGTGCAGTCTGACAGGGTATGGCGTCGGAACGATACTCACGACGATGCAGCCAGGAAGGCCTTTGAAGCCGTCATCTATGTGAGTAGTCTGATTTCTTGCTGACAAAAAAAAAAAGAATATGATTTTCTAAAAAAAAAAAAATAATAAAAAATAAAAAAATTTAATAAAAAAAAAACAAGAGAGGCAAGGCCTTCAAGACTCACTTGTGATACACTTTTTAAAAAAATCCAAGCTTTTTATATATTGAGTATAATTTCAAAATGTAATGTTTAAGATGAGAAAGATCAGTTTAAAGCAAATTAAGTCCCCTAGCATTAATTACAGAGTAATTTCCCTTTTTTTTTGAAGTGCTGTTTGAACAAAAAATGATAATAATGACTGCTCTTGTTGTTGGGTCAGAATATCA